>NC_133580.1:61808305-62108305 GCF_964106895.1 Numenius arquata | reverse complement strand
AGAAAACCAGCTCAGTTTGCTGCCACTGGTCTTTAGAGTACAGCGCGTCTTTGACTGAGAGTTTTTAATGGTGTAACTTTGTAAATAGCCTTATCAGTGAAATGGCTTGAAGTTCTTGGACTGAACTGTGCCAGCTAGGGGAAGCTGTCACATAGGCTTTTCTTTTCTACTGTACACATCCATGGATGACTTGCTCATTGAATTGTTTTTTTCCTGCGGACAAGTGTTTGATGGACAACACTGAACATTCAAGAAAGTGTGAGAGAGCTTACGTGAGTTCTGTAACATTCATTAGGAAATTACTGAGGAACTTGCAAAATCTGAAAAACCCAATAGATATTCCGGTGCACTCTTGCTACGTGTAGGTGGATGGCACTGTGCTTGCCCTGTGCAAGCTGAGCGTGTGCTGCCAATTTTTTCTGCTACACACATGGAGTGTTTGAGCTGTGCCCAGAAATGTTTGTAAACTCTTTGGGTTTCTTCAACATTTGCCTTCAGGTATTTGATTTGGTCACATACTCTGATGAGAAGTGCGATCAAAACCAAGTTGTTCTGTGAGCAGCTCTCCTCTTTATTATGGGTTTGTGTCTGATGGTTGGATTCCCTTCTGTCTAGTATCAGTGAAGTTCGGACAGCAGCTTTTCCCATGGGTAAGACAACAGTCACCTGTGTAGACTTTCTGTTGTCTAGAAAGGATTTAGTTCACACAGTTGAACTTCCCTCAGTAAACTCACTGATAATGTCTCCTCTAGCCAGCTATTCATTTTAATGAAACGTATAGGAAAATAATAACTTTGAAACCATTGCCCTTCTGTCAAATCTGGTTGAGATTTGCCAAACTTCTGTAGGAAAGAAGAGGGCAAGCTGACAGATGAGGAGACACACTGTGATTGCGTAATCTTGTTTCCTATGAAACCAGGCTAACAGGGAAGCATTAGATGGTTAATCTTTGAACCTGTCCCAGACAAAGGAATCTTGCAAAGAAAACGGTGCTTGTAGTGTCATACAGACTATCTTTGTGAAACGTATGCTGGTTTGGCACCTAGACTTTAGTGAAACTGCCCAACTAAATTGTTAGTGGGAGCTGTGCCATCTGAACAGATGGGCATGTGTAGGCAGTCAGTAGTCATGTTTGTTCTTCATTTATGGGAATTTAGACCAGGATTTGAAATACCATGAAGCATAAAAAGCAAAATGCCTGGGTAGGCTGTCCTCCGGTTTACATCCGAACTAGGTACCTTGACCATTTGCCCTGTTGCAGAGGTGACATCCTCTCAGTGAGCTAGTCTAGGACAGGACATCTGACAGAAATAGTTTCTGGCTCGAATACTTCACCCATCTCAACATGCAGATTTCTCGATTTGTCCTGTCCTACCAATCCAGTCCATTTTCCCTGTGACTCTTCAGTTATTTTTGCTTTTGAATCCTTTTAATGACTTTCCCATATCTCTTGCATCCAGTTCCAGCTTCCTTGCAGTCATAACTGTGAGTGATTCCAGCTGTGCCTGGAATTCTGCTCACTTCTTTCCACATCGTCTTCCTGCCCATTTGCTGGGGTAAAATTACTTCTCAAAACACATCAGTATATACATAAATTGCCTGAGGTAGGTTAGGTTGGGAACCTACAGTGTATCAGCTGCGCCCTTCTGACTACCCAACTATATTCTTTTCTTGTCAATAGATACAAGTCATTTTGCTCCAAATTCTTACCTTTTAAAGTGTGTGCATTACTGAGTATGACCAGGCATAGAAGTAGTTACTGAGGGGTAGATATCTAATTATATGTAACTGTCCATGTATATGCAGTCCAAGCTTTCTTCTAAACATTTCTCCATCACCTCCAGTATTGTACCTGGCGTTCAGAGCAGTTTTAGGCCTTTGTACATTAAGAGCATTTTACAATGGTGCTGTAGCAGCAAAACCTTCCAATAGAACATCCTGGTTTCAGCTGGGGTAGAGTTAATTTCCTTTCTAGTAGCTGTTGTGTTTTGGGTTTGGCATGAGAATGATGCTGATAATGTATATTGTTTTAGTTGTTGCCAGGTGATGTTTTACATTAGTCAAGGATTTTTCAGCTTCCCGTAGAAGCTGAGAGGGAGCATAGACAGAACAAGCTGGCCAAAGGAATATTCTATGCCATAGCCATCATGCTCGGTACATAAATGGGGGTTAGCTTGGGGGCAGGGATCCACGATTGCTGCTCAGAACGGCCTGGGTTGTTGACCATCAGGTGGTGAAAGTGACCTGTATTACTTTATTTTATATATTCTTTTACCATTTTTTTTGTTATTATTATTTTCCTTTTCCATTATTGTTCTATTAAACTGTCTTTATCTCAACCCATGAATGTTTTTCCTTTCCCCTCCTTTTCTCTGTCTTCTCCCTCCCCTGCTGGGGGGCTGGGAATTGGGAGAAGTGAGCGAGTGTCTGCATGGTCCTAGTTGCCAGCTGGGGTTAAACTGTGACATAGAGGCAGGTTATACCAAAAAACCAGTTCTTCGGCTGCAATGGCCTGTACCTGTTCACCAAACAAAATAAGCTAAATCACAAAGAGACTTTTTTAATTGTAACTTTGTTCCATCTATGCTAAGGTTTTGGACAGAATGATTATGTCAAGCAGATCTGATTTTTATCACTTTCCATCTTGACGTAGGTAATCTAAGAAAATCTTTTCATGCACACCTGGCCTTACTGAAAGCACACATGTTCTGCAATAATGTTAGATAATAACAGAGTTGAGTGATGAAATTTTGAGCCTGGCCCTTCATCTGTTCATGCTGTGTGGTATTACTTTGAATGTCTGCACTAAGCATTCTGTCTCATTTAGATTAAGTCTCACGAGACAGGGACCATGTCTTTCCCTCCGTATCGCACAGCCTGTGATACCCTGATGGCACTCAAGAAATAATAAATAATTTAAGGCCAATGCTGTTGAGAGATCAGCCACATATGGAGTGTTTCTGGCCCATTTGATGCAGAGGAAATTTTGTGCAGGAAGTCAGGGAGGTGGCTAAGGTCAGAGTTGGGGTTTACAGAGTCTCTGGCAACTTTCTTAGGCACATGTTAAAACAAGTGTTCTTCAGATTCCAGGGGAAAGCAACAGGCAATATGCATTGCCTGCCATAGACTTACATGTGTGCAGAGAACTTGCCCTAGATACGGCCTTTCATGCATATTTCTGTATCTACTTGTTTGGAAACTTTCTCTCTAATTTATGGAAAATCATCATAGCATAGGGGATAACCATGTGTTTTGTGACTTAGAAGGGACCTTTGTGCTTTTCTTGATGCCTTGTTAATAAATGAATGGATGCACACTTGCACAAACGCACTGTACATGCGCAGAACAGCTGTTCTGCTACAAGTAAGGGAAGGGGGAAAAGCCCAGATGTCCAGAACAGGGTAGTCTGAGCAATCAGTCAGCAGCCTTAATCATTTGCTCGGCAGGGACAACTTGAGAGCTGCCAGAATAACTGCCTGTGGATCTCGCCAAGGAGCCGAATACCCTGGCTGAGACTATATTATACAGACTGGCATCTGGGATCTCTGATTGTCATCAGTCCCTGAGCATGAAACAGGAGGAAGTGGGTAACAGTAATTGAAATGCTCACTGCAGCATTTTAAAATTAATTATTTCAAATATTTTCCTAAAAAAAAATAATCCAACTATTGGGGAAATAATTAAACATGGTTTTTGAGAGGGAAAAGACAAGACTCTTTTAAGGCATTGTTGTTTAAATGGCTGTATATTGGTCCCTTTGCTTAGATGTTTCGCTCCACACCGCACTCCTACCATTCGGTTAGGCACCAATATAATTTCCATTTACTCCTTTAGGCTGAGTAGTTGCAGTTCGTGTAGAGAGAGGTGTAATACAGTCAAGACAAACTGTGGATGTGTGTGACTGCACCTCAGTTTCTTCTTATGTGCCCTGGGACACTCCTGTGCTACAAAGCTGATATATCCAACAGGTCATATCTTCAAGAATGTTTGTTCTCTCACAAACTTTGTTATTTCTCTTTTGCGAGCAGTCTCGTATGATGTGAAAACCAGCAGCCTTAATGTGACACGAGAGAAATCAGCTCTGCCTGGCATCTTTATCTTCTGGAGCCTTATGAAGTGGAACATATGTTGAATTAGGGACTGGGGTGCCTAGTCCTAGATCGCCCATGAAGTTGTGTTAAAATGTCTGAACCTTACCATCCCTCTATGCTTCTAGGCTTCATACCTGGACACATGTGACACTGTCGTGGTTTCGGCCAAATTTACCAAAACCAGACTGACAGATGGCCTTTCCAGCTCCCCCCCCCCAAAAGAGGAGAGAGAAGAGAAAGAGATAAGGAGATTTAGAAGTTTAGAATGAACTAAACTACTTTAATGAAGAATTAATATTAAAATAAAAATAAAGAAGAAAATAATGAAATAGATACAATCTATACAAAACCGTATGAAGCTCCCGGGATGACAGTCACGTCACCGGCAGGCACTGGGGAAGTCCCAGACTGGACTCAGTGACGGATGGGAACTGGATTCCAGCTCTGGAGTCAGGAACACCCGGATCGGGATCAAAGGCAGATGAACAGACAGAGTCCTCTCTGGACGCCGGCCATCGCAGGAAGAAGGGATGACCCTTTGATCCCTCAGCTTTTATACTGAGCATGGGGCAGATGGGATGGAATACCCCACTTGGTCAGGTTTGGGTCACCTCTCCTGTCCACTCCTTCCCACCGATGTGACCCCTTTACGTTTTTTCTGTTTCCAACCCTCTAAGGGGGCAAATAACGAAATGGGCTGCCCTTGGTTGTTACAGCAATAAGTATAAGCAAGGGCCTCCCTGCACACCATTCCTTGGCATGGAGCACAAACATTGGGCTTATCATTCTGAGAACGAGCAGTTTTCTCCACAATATGCTATTAATTTCAGAGAGTTAGAGGAGGCCTAGCTAGGATGTAAAGTTACAGAACAGAAAATGGGTTTGGTTTTACTTCAAACCGGGACACACTGCTTAGTAGTTTCAATAGAGAATCTGAGAAATGTTGGCCAAGCGAAGGGCAGAGCCCAGCTTTCCAAGAAGCTGATCTACGGTTGTTTACTTTGCCATTTTATGCTCCTGTCACTCGACAGCACCTAAACCTGCACTGAGCTTTCTGATTCTGCTGCTGGGAAGGTGGGGAGAGCTTGGATGTTCTCGGTCATAGGTGTAGGAGCTTACGCATTCTTCTTTAACCAAGTGGGGAATGGTAATGCCTTTTCTATCTAGAGGCCTGGAGTTTTGTCGTCTTTTGTGATCCAAACACAAACACTTCTTTATTTCCTTCTAACATCTGTAAACACTATACCACAATTTGTTCCTAAAACTTGGAAGAGAAATTGAGTAGCTGCAATCTGCTAGCACTGCTGCACTACTGTGTAATCCAACAGCAAAGAGGGCTTGTAGATGTAGGGCCAGACCTTCTCTACATGGACTAGTCCACAGCGATGTGATAGATAATTCCTTCCTCCCTATGTTACCTCTTTTTTTTTTTTTTTTTTTCTGGAATGTAAAAGTCATAATTGTGACTATGAAGTTTTAGATAAATCACTTGCTTTTGTTATGGCCACAGGGGATGAAGTATGAAAAACACCAATAGTGTGCTACGGAATAGTTACTGAAAGGATCACTGAAATTCCATTTTGGACTGGCTTTCTATTGTTGGATGTTGTACTTAAAAAATAATTTAGCCCTTGCAGTAATATTTGGCTTGCAATGTGTTTTTCAAAACTATTTGTATTTTGTTTAATGTTTATAATGTCAAAAGTACACAGTCTGGGTGCTGCAGGCTTAGTAGGTTCAACAAGCAGAGCAGTCTAGAAGATAGAATTTATCAGTGCAAGCACAGAATGGACACTCTTGCCTCTTTAAGTTCTGTAAAGGCCAAAAATGTTTAATATTTAATATTTAAATGCTTTCCCTTTCCAAAGTAAGGTCTTTTTCAGCTTAAAGTTAGTGCTTATATCACAAGACACTGCTAATGAGCTGTAGAGGCTTTCACCTCCCTAGTTTAAAAAGATAAGAATCTCAGAAAAAATATTACTGAGTGAGACCACAGATCCATTTGCTCATGTGACATCCCTCGTAATAGACAGTAATACATGACTAAAAAAATTACACAAAAAATAGGGCAGTATACTACAGTACTTCTTCATATCTTCCCTATTCCTATTGTACTGCAGCTTAGGTACTTCTTGAACCTTAAGTTATATCCAATTGTTTAAGTTTAATATCCTTAATACATTTTTCTTTTGTTAATTTGTCTGACCACCATTTAAATGCATCCATATTTCTGGCATCCACAACATTCCTCTTGCACTGAATTCCTGGGCTATTTAGGCAGTAGGTAGAAATCTGTTTCTTTTCAGTTCTGCTTAGTTTAGTGGGAATCAATATTTGTTCCTGCTAAATGAAGAGTTTTGGCAGTGTCAATCTGGACTTTAGATTGTAAACTCTTCATGAGTGAGAGCACCTCTTGTGTCTTCAGTACTTGATTCACTTGGATCAATTAATAGTAGACTGATAAATTAGTCTCATATTTAGAGTTAACAAGTGATTTTCCACCCATGTCATACTAGCTGGAACTGTGAAGGGAACTTTGCCTTCCTTCTTTAAGGAGAGGAGAGTAACCTAGGATACTAAACATTTTCACTGAGGAAATTCCCTGCTATTGTAAGGGCCTATGAGATTGAATCTCCTACTTTTTTCCTTTTTAACATTGTTGTATGGGGCTTTTGTTATTTTTGTGAAGTTCCAGACAGGAAGATGGGGGGCATGCTGAGCTCAGTTAGCGACAAGATGTGTGTATTCATGAATTCTTCTGAACTAAGCATCTATTGTGATTACTTGTCACTGTGAAGACCTAGATTCAGTGATGCAGCTATCCTAAATTTCTAATAAGACATCATATATATATGTACACACACACACATATATATATTTAATTCCAGGTTTTTCGAAGCCTGATTATTACTTCCTGGGGCTGCCAATCTGAAAATAATATTTATTTACCTTTGCTCTTTGGACTGTTAAATGTTTCTTCAGGCCCTTAGCTCTGACTGCAGCTTTGCAGGAGCAAAGACTCCAGTTCCTGTTGTTCTGTACTGGCTGCTTCTGCCAAACTACTCCAAAACTTTGGCCACTATATTTCCCTAGGCAGCTGTTCATCTTTCAGCCTCTAAAAGCCTTCTTATCAAGTCTGTCTCCACAGAATAGGAAAGCAATTCATTCCATAGCAAGCACCATTGCGAGTCTGCTGTCCTTTTCTACCTGAGAGGTGAGGAAGGTTTTACCCTCCGATTATGGAATTCAGCTTGGGGAAACTCCAGATTCTTTGATTCAGTTAAAATCTGACCAAAGAAGACTTCAGCCCAAATTCCTTTTTTAATGGTGGTTCACCAAGAGATCTTATTTTATGCTCAGAGATCTGTCAAAATTCTTTGTCATGTAATAGATACAGTCTAAATCTACCATATCAAAGTGGCATGGAGGTAAGCTAACTGAAGATTTCCTACGGGATCCTCTTCTGATTCTAGAGTAGAATGTGACCTCTGTAGGGAGAGTTTGTTTTGCAGGAAATAAACTTTCATATGACTGTCTCCAAGGTCAGTGTTTCTGCTTGGAAAAGGAAGCCACGGATTGTCTAGGGCTCAACTGAGAACAGTGATCATGTGGTGAGAAGCCTGAAGGGGTGGTATTCCTATCTTTTCTGGCTTGAAAAATACTGGCATATTCCTCCCAAACCTGTTAGGTTAGATTAGATTAAAAATGGTGAGATCTTTGTAGTAATCTTTTAGGTTTTGAGCCTGTAGAATATATTCAGGATGTGTTTCAAGATTTGCTCTGCCAAAAAGACAACCCTCTCCCTTTTTATTTTTAATGAAAGTTCAAATTCTCTCAAAATAACAGCTCTTAAGGAACAGGAACATAAAAATAAATAAGCAGATAACATCTCGATATCATAACTGGTGCAAAATCACAAGGATTTTCAGTGTCATTTGGGCTTTGCTTTTTTCAGTCCTCACAAGGAACAACATCCTCCAGATGCCAAATCTGAACTTCCCAGAGTGGGAACAGGAGCATCCATGGAGTGAGATGGGCAGGTGTGGTGTTAGGTTTAGAAATGATGGGTCGGGATATATAACAAGGGCAGTGATTCAAAGAAGAGGTCAGGATGAAGGAGAGAATGAGGATACTTCGGTTTCATCAACTATGCCAATATAAGCCATTTTCAGATGGGGAGGAAGTTGGCGTTATATACCTGACCTCCAAGAAGTTAACTTTTGGGCCTGGCTGTACTGTGCTGCCATAACAAGCAGTGGCATGTGAAAAACAAACTCCCTCAACTGGTTCTGAGACTTCATAAAACATTGGGTGAGGTTTTGTGGGGTGGCCTGCCAGCCGCCTTTGGCATAAATCCTGGCACAAATGCCTAGCACTAGGAGGTCTGCTGGGAGGAAAGGTTATAGCAGTACAAAACTGCTGCAACATCCCTTGTGCCAAAGGCTGTTTCGAGAGGTCACTGCAAACCAACGGGCAGACAGTTTTAAAGGTGGGCAAGCATGACTTGCAGATGTGCAGCATCAAAAACTATTTGAGGTTGGAAGGGACCTCTGGACATCACCTTGTCCAACCCCTCTGCTGAAGCAGGGTCAACTACAGCAACCTGCTCAGGACTATGTCCAGATGGCTTTTTAATATCTCCAAGAACAGAGACTCCACAACCTACCTGGGCTACCTGTTCCAGTGCTTAGTCATCCTCACATTAAAAGTGTTTCCTGATGTGCAGAGGGAACCTCCTATGTTTCAGTTTGTGCCTGTTGCCTCTGGACCTGTCATTGGGCACCACTGGTTCCTTCTTCTTTACATATTTAGATATTTGTAGAAATTGATGAAATTTCCCCCTGAGCCTTCTCTTCCATAGAGTTAACAATCCTAGCTCTCTTAGTCTTTCCTCATATGAGAGGTGCTCCAGTGCCTTTATCATCTTTGTGTTCCTTCACATGACTCCCTCTAGTAGCTCTATGTCTTTCTTGCACTGGGAAGCCCAGAACCAGACACAGCATTCAGGGGTGGCCTCACCAGTGCAGAATAGAGGGGAAGGATCACCTCCCTTGGCCTGCTGACATTCCTCCTAATGCAGCCAAGGTTACCATTACAATTCTTTTCTGCAAGGACACATTGTTGGCTCATGTTCAACCTTGTGTCCACCAAGACCCCCAGGTCCTTTTCTGCAAAGTTGCTGATCTCTTACCAGCACTACTCTGCCGGAACACCTGAGTTCTCATCAGTCTGATCCTGCCATTCAACCTGAGAGAGATGCAGCATCAACACGACCTACTCTTACCACATGGCCAAAAAGGCACTGCTGGAGAGAGCTGTAACTCCCTTCTCAATGCACTGCTTTTAGTAAAATGCCTTCATTCTTGGAGATAGAGCTTTAGTAGTTTTTGTAGAGCCCATAAAATGATGAAAGATCAGGAACATCTCACCCTTGCTGGACAGGTGACTTGGCAGATGTTCCCATGGAATCCTGAATCTTAGGCCTAAGGATGCCATGGATGGTTTTGCAATGCCTAGGGCAGACAACAGAAACAAGATGAATACATCTCCAACTCAATTGCCAAGTAGAGAAATTTTGCCCAAGACTAAAAGAAAACACAGTCTTTAAGAGAAGTAAGAGTAATGAAGTAGGTAATGACAAGGAAATGAGCGGCCTTTTGCAACGTTCCACAAAATGGGGCTTTGCAAAGGTGATGAAATCTGAGAGAAGTGGAAGAACAGTGTTGTGTAGCCTGCTGGGAGACTTTGATACAGATCCTCATGCTAAATCAGACAAAGAATATTTAAACCTGTATCATCACTCAACAGAGGCCTAGGCTTGAAATTGTCAGAGGTAACAAAAGTCAAATCCAGTTTTTATATAAAATTGCTTGCAAAAGCCAAAACAACAGAAAGAGACTGTGGCTATGGTTGTGTGATCATTAATACCAGATCTGGATGTTCTGAAGAATCATCCAGCAAGACAAATTAGATCTGGATCAGGCACAAGCACACAATTGCATTTCTGTCTATTTAGTCAGAACATGGTATGAAGCTCGAGCCAGCTTTCTTACTTTTACACTGATTTTTTGCTGATTGTAGAAAGACAGGTGATATCTGATCCCAGAATAAAGCCTGGCAATACGAATGTTTTTGAACAAGTATGAACTGCCAGAGTGAGTTTAAGCTCTTATGTAAGTACTGTAGATGCAGCATTTTTGATCTAGTTACTTAGGAATCCTTAAGTTACACTTATTGTCTAATAACCACAGCATGAGTTTTTTTCCAAACCAGAAGTCCTACTGACAGAACCTACAAGCTATATTACATGAATTTCTGGTAAACAGATCTTTGTCTTCTCTTGGTACTTCTCTGCCTGCCATGTGCTTTTGTTCACAAGACCGGGTGCAGGCAAGCAGATGGAAAGCTCCCTGCAACATCCCAGCTGGTGCCAGGTCTACTACAACAGCTAGGCTGAACTCAGGGGGCTCAGTCATTGCAGCTGCACCTTGCTACTAAGAATGCTTAGAATCATAGAATGGTTAGAGTTGGAAGGGACCTTAAAGATCATCGAGTTCCAACCCCCCTGCCATGGGCAGGCACACCTCCACTAGACCAGGTTGCTCAAAGCCCCATCCAGCCTGGCCTTAAACACCTCCAGGGATGTGGGACATCCACAGCTTCTCTGGGCAACCTGTTTTAGGACCTCACCACCCTCACAGGAAAGAATTTCTTTCTGGTATCTAATCTAAATCTCCCCTCTTCCAATTTAAAACTGTTACCCCTTGTCCTGTCACTACATCTCCTGACAAAGAGCCCCTCCCCATCTCTCCTGTAGGTTCCCTTCGCATATTGGAAGGCTGCTATGAGGTCTCCCCAGAGCCTTCTCTTCTCCAGGCTGAACAACCCCAGCTCTCTCAGTCTGTCTTCATAGGGGAGGTGCTCCATCCCTCTGACCATCTTCGTGGCCCTCCACTGGACCTGTTCCAACAGATCCATGTCCTTCCTGTGTTGAGGACTCCAAAGCTGGACACAGTACTCCAGGTGGGGTCTCATGAGCGCAGAGTAGAGGGGTAGAATCACCTCCCGCGACCTGCTGGACACGCTTCTTTTGATGTAGCCCAGGATGCAGCTGGCTTTCTGGGCTGCCAGTGCACATTGCCTGCTCATGTTGAGCTTCTCATCCACAAGCACTCCCAACTCCTTCTCCTCAGGGCTGCTCTCCAGCCATCTCCAGCATCTTACTACTAACATGCCTTATTCCAAAGAGCAGTTATCATCGTTATAGAAAATGTCTTAACCAGAGGAAACACCGTGGTTGTGGTATTTAGTTCTCCTATTACTTCTGTCTGGTTTGACCTTCCTCTCCCTCTCCCTCTTCCTCCTCCCCTTTTCTTCTTTTGCTTCTGTTTTGACATTTATGGCTAAAAAGGCTTCTTTTGTGAGACGTTGCCATGAAGTCATAATTTAGAAAGCACCTAAACGCAATGTCTTAAGCTGGTCGGTGTTGGTACAGGTCACTCAAGTCCCATAGTAGTGGATAAAACCTTGTGCAGTTCCTGCTTTTGTAACCAGGGAGGCTGTCAACAAAAACTGCATTTTCTGTCTGTTTGCTGTTCTTTTGTCTCACCTTTAAGTGTATATTTTTTGTGTTTCATTTTCAAGGAAGCAACACTGGACTTTAACAGCAGTTCCCATCCGTATCAACTGTTGCTAAAAGGACAGTTCTTACCATCTTTAACATTACCTGAAAGATTATTAGGACTGTTGCCCTTTAAAAATGCCTCTACAAGTAACGGGAAGAGGAATAAGGAGTAGTTAATATGTAGGCATGAGTTAATACTTTACAGTTTCAATACTTTGACTGTTTTCCTGTTTTATCTTTAAGAAGAAGTTAAAGTGATTCTTAATAGTTCCTGTTGCCAAAGTCTAAGAACTTGAAGATCAGAATCTTCTTTGCTTAATGTTAGGCAGTGACAAGACAGGTAGTGCCCAGGCCTATTTCTTCCAGGAAAATTAACCTAGAATCATTTGTCTAAATGCTGGAAATAAGCATAAGCAGGATCTCATTTCCATGTTCTCACCATGTACTTAAAAATGCCCCCTAAATTGTCACAGATCAAACAAAACATTTCATTTAACCTGAAATGAATGTCTTAAGTCAAAAATTCCCTGGAGTTCTGGTTTCAGGTTGGCCTTTTTTTTTTTCCAGTTCAGTCTATGTAACAAACCCTCAGTTGATGCTTTCCAAAAGCATAAACCAAAATCCAGCATCTTAATATTCTTTTTCTCAGTGCTGCATCTGACAACAAAATGTCTCTCAGAAACTGTATTTTCTCTCCTTGCAACTAGGGAAAAACAGAGAGGAAAAATGAAAAATAAAAGTGACCTGTCTCAACATTGGTTGTGAATCTGCAACTAACTTGCTTTAATTTATCATTAATTAGTTAACCCTGTTCTGATTCTTGTCATGTTGACACGGTAATTGGAAGACAAAATCCACCTAAATGAAAAACAAGGGAAGCGGTTAAGGCTTCTTGTTACCCTTTGCATTAGCTTAAACATATTAGAATTGCAATGAAATAAAAACTGCCTAGCTATCAGTATTTTATTTTGTTAAAAGAATATATAAACAGAGATGTAATTCTGCCTCTGTGTAGGAGTCTACAAAATGAAATTACTGGGAAAACAAGGCACTAGAAAGGAGTTGATGGACTATACAGAGCACCTTGTTAGTAAGAGTTAGTTGTCTGATAACTTTGTGCCAGTCTGATCTCTTTTATGCCCGTTTATCTCCTGACGGCATAGGTCTAGGTCCTGTAAAGGAGATCCCAAAAATCTCTCATGATATTTCTTTCTTTCTTTCCCTTTTCTTTCTCATTTTTCTTTTTTTATTTTATTTTTTTTTATTTCTAACTTAAAATAGGCCTTTGGCCCCATCACTTGATCATTTAAGAGGGGAAAAAGGTCTTTCTCATGTAAGAAGTGTTTGGCCTTCCTCAGTTTTATAGAAAATATCTATAGTAGGGCCAGATAGACCATGAATCTTGAAATACTGCTGTGGTAAATCGATCAAGTTATGTAAACCTCTGTAGCTAGCAGCACATGAGAACAGACTTATCAACATCAGCAGCTATCAAACAACAGCTTCTGATTCCTAGCCCAAACTATGAGATACCCTTTCACAGCTGGGCAGACTGAGTCTGGGGAGAACCTTATCCATCTTAACTGGCTGGCCTCTGTTTACCATGAGGTGTGTAGCCAGAAGTGAAGCATTGAATATTTAACAAAGACTTCATTTATCCAAAACATTCACTTGCCATTGTAGACAAGTAGGTGCTAATAAGTACCAGAAAAACACCAATAGTTTAAATAGTATTAGCAAATATCCCTTCCTTTCTTAATTGCTGTATGCTACACAGGAACTGAATTTTGAATGTACAACCAAATGTTAAAAGTTGTTTCCAAGCCTTACTCTCTCCTCAATGAGACATCAAACTGTTGTCACCCAATCCTTTTTACTTTATTTTTTCGTTCAATACTTTGATCATTCCCCTCTGACATGGTTCCTGCTGTACCAGATTAGCTAGCAGCAAGTTCCTAGCTAGATGAAAAAACCCTTTAATGGGGTCTGTTTAGTACTTCATCTGTAAATCATTTATGTAAAGAAAGTGTAACCAAGTCACAAATTGACAGATAATTTCTTAGACATTTGTGTTGCTTATGAAATTATTACCAAATTTTCCCTTCTGCTAAATACTCTTTAAAACGTTGATATAAACATGTTTTTTGAAGGAAAACATACAGAAGATTGGAGCAAGCTAACAAAATATTTCCTTTGAGAAAGTAATGTACCTCTTAAACAAAAGAAATGCACCCTCTCTAATCCACTGGAAGTCAGTAAAGCAACTGAAAATGGTCCAATAAGGAAAAGGCTATTTCAGTTGGAGAGATGGGAGTTGGTACAAATAGTAGTAGAACTGTTTGGAATAGAAAAAGTAACAGGTAGAGATGAAATGAGGGGCCAGGAAAATGATTCAGGCTGTAGCAAGAGACCTTTAAAGCTAAGGGAAACCCAGAAAGGATTTGAGGAAGGAAACCATGGGCATTGTTGCTTGGTTGAGACTATTTCTACATTACTTTTTGTTGGTACAAGCTAGAGCCCTGGAGGAAAAAGGAATTGGGGTTATTGAAGAAACAGGAGGAAAGGTCCTTTTGAGGACTCAAATCCAATTAAAGGCTATGAAGCAGACAGTTGGGTTTTAAGGTCACTTCAGGAAGGAAAAGAGTCAGTAGTGGAGACTCCCAGAGATCAGTGCTAATACCATTCTTATTCAACACCTTCATTAGTGACCTGGAGAAGGGAACATGCAGTGAAATGTCCAAGTTCATGTACAATACTATGCTCTTTCAGGTTTTCAAATGCCGCACTGATGATGAGGAACTCTGAAAGAACCTTGCAAAATGGAGTGAGAGGACAAAAATGTGGCAGATGAACTTCCTTATAGATAAATGTACAGTCATGCATTTGCAGAAAACTGACTTAAAATGTACATACTGCAGATCTTGTAGTTGCAACTCAGAAAAGAGATCTTGAGAGTTGCCATTGATGTCATTTCTCTGAAGCAATTGGCTCAATGCTCAGTGTCTGCCAGAAAAACAAACAAAATGTCAGGCATCATCAGGAGGGGCTTTGAGATCGAGACAGAAGGTACCATTTTGCTGCTATGTAAAACCTTAAAGAACCCACATCTGAAGTATAGTAAGCCATTCAGGTCTCTGCAGAGGACACAGCAGAACTATGGACGCTACAGAAGAGGGCAACTGAAATGATGGAGGGAGTGACAGCTGTTGCATTGGAAGAACAGCCTAAAAAGGCTGGGACCTTCCACCTGGGAGAGGTAAAAACTGAACATGATACACCCATTGTTTGCAAAAAATGCATTTGTTATTCAACAAATGAGGCAACGGTAGATCTAGGGACACTCACTGAAAATAGCAAGAGATAAAAACAAGGAGAAAAAAAGGAATCTTTTACATGGTGGAAAGTGAATTTGTGAAACTGTTGTCACAGGAGGTTGTGGAGACGAGACAGACGGTATCATCAGGTGGAAAAGAGGCTTGGAGAAATTCCTGGCCAATGGGGCCAAGGCAGATACTAAAGACAGGGCCAGGAGTGAACCTCTGAGGTCCCTAATCCAAATGATAGCGGCTGCTGGGAGGGCAAGAGAGGAATGAATGAGTGGCCAGGCTGACGTGCTCTCCTGTGCTGGCAGCAGAGTCCCTGATGTGGCTGAAAACAGAGGCTGGCTGCAGGGTCTGATCCAGCAGGACATGTCCTGTGCTTTTATGTTAGACTGGGTGTAAGGGAGGTTTCCCCTGACAATTCTTTGAGGTTTTTCTCCAGTTAGAATCTATATAACACGTGTGAGGGTCTTGTCATAGTTCTCCAGATGAAAACACAGGGGATGCAGTACTTGGCAGGTTACAGGGTGGCTGTGTTGGGGTAGACTCTGAGCAACAAGGGAAGCCTTCAGCCGTGCAAAGATCAGGGTGATTTTGGTTGCAAAACGGCAGGTTAATAGTTCCAACTTACTTTAAACTTGGTAGGTTTTAAAGTTCAAAGCAAAGAAATTTTCCCTTGTTTATATCGCTCACATACATATTTCTGTTTCTCCTGTATCCATTGGCACTGTCACGTTTCTATTCAGAAAGTATTTAGTATCTTTTGTGGTTTTGGCTGCTTAGATGTACTTGTTTCCCTGCATTTTTTCAGGTCTGGATTTTGCTGTTGTGAATGTCTATTTTGTTGCTGTGGCTTTCTGTAAATAAATGAAACCATATAAAGTGGCTCAAAATGAGAGTGTTTTTGTAAATTAAAAATACAAAATTTAATTTGGATTTTTATTTATCCCAGTCTTCAAAGTAGCCATGCCTTGCTACAGCCCTAAACATTCCTTTCTGGTCTTGATATTTTTGCCTTTCAAATAGTTAGTTTTGCTGTCTGAAACATTCTCTTTAGTGCTACATTTGATGTGTTACTGCTGGGGCAAAAATGATATTTTCACATCTTCCACGTTTGCAGATGATGTGGTGCTAAAAGAGTTTGACTATTTTACGAATGTGCAGATCCCAACAGTTGCCACAGGGTTGCATAAAAGTGTGTATTTTAGTTTATTAGCATTCACATTTGATTCAAGATGTTGATGATTTTGTTAGTCACTAAGGGTCGTCTACCTTTAAAGCTAAAGATAGATCATGCTTCAGGTTTTTTTTTGTTCTGTTTATGTGCAACTTGCAGCATATCAGTTCCAGCGTTAATTGAGTTGTAACTATGTAAGAAGTGTTCTAAATTTGTTGAGGGCATGTTTATATGGTGGACTTTTGTTGGTATAGGTCTGTTGGCCAGGTGAATGGTGCTCTGCTGGCTGATCCCCCTCCTACTCACGTGTCTGGATTTCTCTGAAAGGAGACAAGATGCTACGGGCCTTAATTTTTTACGTTACCCGATTGCTACGAGGGAGCAGAAAAGAACACGTATTTTTGTTATGGGTGTTCCAGTTCACATTCTGCTGTATTTGCTTAAGTTGCTAGTGAAGACAGGCTTGTGCTAAACTGTGAACTGGAGTTTGCTTTTGTTGTCTCTGCTGTGGGGGCAGTTGCCTCTGCCAGGTGGGTGAGGTAAAGAACTGCAGGCAATAATGTCTTAAATCATTGCAGCAGTTTTCTTTGCCTGAGAGTCAATCTGCTATATCTAAAAAATGTGGTTTTATTAGTGCTACTTGTTTAACTCTTGTGAGGATGAGGCTGTACTAGATTTAGTCTGCCAGTATAGCAACATCTGCTTTAGAAGCATTACAGTGGTATAGAGTGTGTTACAGTTGATAGTATGCAGGCACATATAACCTGTTTATATAACACTGATGTGATACTAATATAGATATGGTCTAATTGATGTGTAGATATGCTTTGATTGAAATAGTTGCAGTGTGGCTCAGCCAGGATAGGAGAGCAGGGATTATACTTCATTGATTGGAATATTTCTCACTTTAATTATTCTTACCTTTTTGAGTCACAAGCTGCTGATTCTACCTTAAAATCTCAGGATTGTATTTCATGTAATTCCCCTTTCTCCAGCAGCTAGAGATGGTGGAACACTCTTAAAAAGGTGTTTATAAAGTGCACTTATACACCAAAAAGTCTTGGAGAAAATATCAAAATATTGGGCAGAAGTAGAACCTTGCTGCATCCTTTTCTGATCCTTGTGAAACTTTTTTTTTTTTTATGTCATATAATGTGAGCAGAAGGATCAGACTGCCATTGTGATGTGTCCTACAAAGGGTTACCTTACCAAAGGCTACCTGCGTTAGCTTTCTGTAGAAAGGCGTGATCATGGCAGCTCACACCAAGGGTCACCCTGGAGATGCAGACTAAATAAGTAGGTAGGTGGTGTCACATCTCATGTTGCTGCAGCTACGTTACCGGTGACATCTGAGCTAGCTAGTTTTAATCTAGTTTATGGCTGCTTATAGGAGCTACAGTCACTACAAAGCAGTCAGACCTTGAGTCAGATTCAGTTGTAGGTCTAAGAGTCTGGTGAGCTGTTTCTGCAGCGTTCCTTTACAAAGGAAACCAGAAAGTTGTTTATATAAATTTTGCCTGTGAATGTTCTTAAATTCCTAGATCTTTAGATGTTTTGGCACTGGTTCCTGGATACACACCCTTCCAGCCTCAGGATATAGTAGTGAAGGTCTGATTGTGCTGATCTGGGGTGCATCAGAGCAGAGATGTCTTTGGTGCAGACGCCCTCTTCCCCATGCTGATGTTTTCTGTTTTAATACGAAAGTCAACCCCTAGCTGTTAGCCTTGAAAACGGGCACTGGATGCAGGGACCTGAAACCGTAGCTCTGACGGATGTGACGGGCCCATTCATTTCACTGGTATTAATGCTGATACCTACTTATACTGTAAATGTCAGTGCTGTTAACTGTTTCACTACCCATCAGAAGCATGTTAGAGCAGGATTATAAGCGGCTGCAAAACCTATTAAAGGCCAGAGCTTATTTGGTACCACTAGTACCAGCGTGGGAGATAAGCCACCTCTTTACCTTAACCAAGAAGGAGCCAGTTGTCCCATTGGGGCAATAAGTTTTCCCATTCTTGCTTTCTTCTCTTTCCCCATAGTTGCCGTTATTTTCTTCTGGTGAACAAAAGTTAAAAAGCACACTGAGAAGTACAAAGTTCATTGAGATTTTGAAAATGAGAAGCCCGTAAAGCTGATTGAAACAGTCAAATCCAAGCGACAGGAACTAGTCACCATGGACCCCAGATCATATTGAGAATGTCTGCACTAAGAACAGCATGTGACTTCTACAATAGTAGGAGAAGAATAGATAGATTATTCTGCAGCCAAAACCTGGAAGGGGTAATGTTTCGCTCTGATGCTCTTGAGGGGTTGTACCACAATAATATGGTCTTGCCCTCGGGGAAACACCTAACAGAAAAGAGAAGGTGACAACAAATGACAACAGAGCACCTGTATAGGTGAATTCTTCATAGGAAAATAGTATAGCTGCTAAAGCAAAGCACACTAATTAGATTTTGCTGACTTATTATAGTACACTGCACAGGGTTAAACTTTTGAACAGTATTAGATGAGGCTATCTGCTTTCCCTCTATACTTTCTATAGAGCTGTACAGTGTAATGATAATCCAGAGAAAGCTGTTGTTTCCTTTTGATCTCCCTTATTTGTAATGTGAAAAGACAAGCCTTATTTCTATTCTTCATGGTGCTGTTCAGTAATGCCTGTTTTGAAAGGGCTACCAATAACGTGACACAGAGTCACTGCAGATTTCCATCTCTGTGCCCTACCTCCGCACTGATCAATTCTTCTCATACCCTTGGAAGAGGAGTTGCTGTTTGTCCTTTGTTGCTGCTTTAGTACATGGCTATCAGTGAGGAAATTCATTACTAACCATGAATCAGAGTTCTTGTCTTGTTTCAGGTTTGTTTCTTATCTGGTTATTTATGATCAGTGTTTAATTTTCTTTCTTAATTGATGCACTTGTAATACCAGGAAAATTCATGTGGACCCCTTCCCCTTTTGATAAACCAGGAACAAAGAAGTAAAGTTACTAAATATGTACAGTGTCACAGTTGTAAGGCATGTGGTTTTAATTAAGTTTTAACTAATTCCCTTTATCTTGTCATAGTAATTATGACTGTACAAGTCATGTCACATTAATATGTGAAAGCAGCACTTTGGCATGGCTGGTCAAGGAACAAAGCCTTTATGACCTGCCTTGTTAAATTAAACCAGAGAGACTGATCAACTTGCATTTTGCTACCTTCTTTGATAAATTATTTTAAAGATGAAGAAAAGTGCTAAAGGGCCAACGCACATTTGTGCTAAGTATTGCTGAACTACAGCAGCAAACAAATTGAGAGGAGAGATCTTGCAGACCTTTTAAATTTATGCCCCGGGCTTTGATAATGAAAAATGAAATGACATGTAGCGATGAAGTAGCTTAAGTGAATTGATAATGCTCGAACAAATCTAAACTTTATTCTTCTTTGTATGATAGAGTTTGATACTCAAGAGTTCCAACGAATTTTTCCGTCTTCTGTTTAAGCAGAGGGTGTCTTACACTGGATACAACCCTGAAGATTTCTAGGGTGGGGATTCACAGTACATTAACTAGTCTCCACTACCAAATCATCCAGATACTTATCGAGAAGAGCAAATGCAACATAGTCTTCTCAGCCTTTAGTTAGGGCATAAGGTCTGCTCTATGTGGAGAAAGATACTTTTCACCATCACAGGAAAGTTGTTTGACATGAATAACGTACTATAAATTTGTGTTCTAGCTCACTTTGCAGTAAATTTCCTATATAGTCAAGCTTTATCTGCAACCTTATTGCCTAGCTAAGTCATCTTGAGTTTTGGCTTCAGTACTGGCTTCTGTATGTTTGAACTGTATCATGGTAGCAGTTCATCTCTCTGTTACAATGTTAAGTCATTCCCATAAAAACTAGAAAATGAATGAATACATAACCTTGTGTTAAATTCTTCACAGGGAGAGTCTAGTTCATCCCCTCACCCCCTCCCACGCCCAAACACACTTCGAAAGAGCGAAAGAGAAGTGCCGTCTTTTCCAATTTTGATTAATTTTTCCTGCTATGCCAAGAAATACTGGAGGGGTCCCTCACAACCCTTCTGACTGCTGTGTCAATCCTTATCTTTTCCAGTCACTTTTCATTATAAATAACTGTAGTATCTGCTTGTGCTGTTTTTGCATGACGCAAGTAGGGGCAATTTTTGAAGACTCCTGGCTGGATTCTTAGCTGGGTTCTGTGGCCTTTTCATAGCAGAGACTTTAATCAGTTTTGAAACTCAGTCCCCTCTTCCACGAGGAATATGCTGAGTAACAGCAGCATATCGTTGTCACAACAGCTTGCAGGCGGATTCAGGAAGACAGCCCTGTTTTCTTTTCACATATCTGCATATATTCTTTCCAATATCTTGGGACCAAAAGGGTCCAAAAAAAAGAAATCTTTGTTACAGACAAATACATCCAGGAAAATGGTATGCTTTAGGTCCTTCTATCTGTATGAACAGTGACTGGTGGATGGCATTCTTCAAAAAGAGAAGACAGATTGTGTAGGAAATTACAACATGGCTCCATTTTGCTACATACAAATTTTAACATCGTGTACTGAAGTTTTACCTGCTTCTTATAGTAAAAGCATTGCAGGCAAAGATGGGTGGTCTGACTTTGGAAAGTAAATAACCAGGAAAATGAGAACTAAGAATAAGAGGCCTATTTACGAGTCTGGAGAAGAAGTTGGAGGTGGCCACCTGTTTGTCCACACCAACGTTGGAAAGCTGCCTCTAATTGACATGCCACTAAAAATGAAACACTGCAGCAAGATGCTTTGAGGGCCCTCAGAGTGTTCAAGACTTGCAAGACTATTTCCTTAAAAAAACATAGCAAAGACCATAGAATTCAAATGGACGAAAACATGGTAATTTGGAGACACTTGTGTTAAGCTTTTCAAAGACTCTGAGAAAGCAAATGGCTGATGTGAACTTACAAAAAGTTCAATTTTCCAACCATTTTAGTGAGTATTTCCAAAAGCATAAGATACCAAGTATTCTTCAGCTGCAAAATAGGCATCAAAGTGTGATCTAGAAAATTTGTTTCACTAAATTAATTATACAGGAAAGTGAGGATACACTTACTTTGACAAGAGACCTGTTTTACAGGCATGTTTATGCTGGGCATGGACCTATTTTAAAAACTGTCTGCTCAGAAAACATTTTATCAGGCTCCCCTGTATTTCCTCTGTAGCTCATTTAGAAGTGAAATGGCCCAGAGGCAACTTTTCAAGTGGTGAACAGAATGGCAATATTTTTGGTGAATTAGCTCAGGAGAATTTACAAAGGTCTGGGTTCTGACACTTTCCACTCAAACCAAATATAATCATAGCTCATTACTGAGTTTTCAGAACAATGTGCATAAATATCATCCTCTTCCTCTCAGGCCCGTTCTCTACCTCTAGATTCCCAACTAGCAAGACATAGCAAACTTGCGTAGTTACTGATGTTGCTGTTTATTGCTCCACAATCTGCAAACAGGAAGCACCTGGGAGATTAAATCTCAGAGTGGGTTGTTAAAAGGGCAAGAAATCTGAGAACCTGACAACTTAGAAGGCAGAAGGTGACTGTTGATATACTGAGACCATATGAAGCATCAGAATTATGAGTCAAGGTAGTGATTGGCAGGTTTCTTGCTGGAATAGAGGATTGTGATGAAAATTAGTGGAAAGCAGTGATTCAGAAAAAGTGAAAGTTCTGACTCGGCTGGTGAAGAGGGAAGGCCTGACTACATCCTGGATATGTCTTAGAAGGAATCTTCTTGACTTTCATAAATCAAACTTCTCGTGTTTTTATACTTGCTTATTGTTAATTGGGATGAAAAAGTGTGGAGGCTGCTTTTGATCTCCAGATAATTATCTCCTGCTAATTATTGAAATGTGAAGGTTTAGTGGTTAGAATATGGACACCCTTTTGCTGTTGGGGAAACAGTATATTTTAGGAGAGTTTTCAAAACAGCCATATAATTGTTAGGATTTCTTTTTCAAGATTGGAATATTTGTTTATGTGCTTGCATTTAAAGTGAATAGGCTTTTTAGTTTCATTTCAGCTTGCTTTCTATTAAAGAAAGATTTTTCACCAGCTGACCCTGCATTAATCTGAGCAATGAAAGGCTTTAATCAGATGTTGCAATGTGCCCATTTCCTGCAGGCTTCTAACATGAATTGGAACCTGCTGGAAACAGAAGCTGACTTTCTTGGGAAGTCGTTGTTCAAAGTGAGCAGGAGATTTCAGGAGTGGCACCTTTTATTCCCCAGCAGGAGCTGAACCCCTACTTCACTAGAGCCAAAAAAAAAAAAAAAAAAAAGCAGAAAGACTAAGAGTGAAATCAAAGGTTAAGGAAATAAAGCCTGAAAGTGAGAAGGGGGGTGGGGAGGGGTATTAATGCAGGTCTGATGGAGCCTGCTTTGCAGAATCATGCCTTTTACTTCAGACACTCCTACCTGCTTGCAGAGCTTGTCAATGTAGAATGTCTGCAGTGAAAGGTGCTCCAGCATTCCCCTGCTTCCACCTTGACAGCCAAAATAGGTTGTTTGCCATAATATTAATCTTGTTTCCATCACAGAGCAACTAATAGTTGCTCAGCCTTACCTGCTCCCAAGTAAATGATTCAATTCATCATCTAAGTCAACAAAAGAACCCAAACTTATCTCTGGAAGTTAAAGAGTTTGAATCTTGAATAATCTGCATTCCAATCAGTATCATTTCATGATATTTAACATTCTCTGCCCACCCCTCATAAAATCAGTGAACATTTTTCTTTGTAATGTATTCAAAGAAAAAAAAAATCTGTACTTTGGAGGATTTCCTGCTCTAGTGGCATTATAAGATTTTTTTTTTTTTCTTTGGAAGAAGAAAAACAGTATGCAGCTTTTAATGTTAGCTCTGCCCTGGTGCATTTCACTGGTCCTCAATAGGGAAAAGATTTGTATTTCCAGTCCCCCACTTGAAACTATGTTTGTTCAATAACACCACATCACCCCTCCAAAACAAAACCAAACACGCACAAAAAAAACCCACCAACAAAAAAACCCCCAGGTTTTGCATCTTGAGAATAGGGCATAAAATACACATTGCAGAGCCTGAGCAATGTGAGACAGAAACAGTGGAACCAAGAGTAAGAGATGCAAAAAGAACACTTGTATCTGCACATTTAGGGGAAGGGAAACAGCAATAACAATATTCTAATTGTAAGATGTTCCTTTTAATTCCTAAGTGCACTGAAGCTGGTCAAAGACTAGCCTAGAAAAAGCCCCTTCTTGCGTGTCCTGCTTACTCAGCTCAGTGCAGCAGCTGTTCCAATAAGCAATTTGATGTTTAGCACCTGAGAATTTGCTCTCTCCTTCAGCCAGGACTGCAAGCTCAACAAAATGTATAAAAGCATGAAGTTTCATAACTCTTTCTCCCTAATGCAATAACCATAGAAAATCTGGGTTATGGTGCAGTCATTAGCTTTCTAGTAAAATTAGTTTTTATATTTTGAGGCTTTCATTTTTTCTCAACACAATGAAAATCTCTTCTGTGTGTCCAAAAAGAAGCATTGAAAAGAAAAAGAAGGGACAGGGGAAGAGTATGAAAGAAAGATAGTGCTGATTCTTACCTCCAAATAGCTTGCTAAAGATATATATTCCTTCCTTAACGAGGAAGTTATTATTATTTATGGATAAAAATGATGAAAGAGAAAATTTGTTTTCATTTTATTTTTCCAATTTATTTAAAAAATCAGAAGTACTTATTTCTCACATTCTCAGAACTTTAAATTCACATAAATTATACCTGGTCTCAGGTGGACTTCTCTCCAAGCTGCTGGGTTTACTCTTCCAGTTTTGTCTGCTCCAGCAGCTTTCATATGGATCTCACTATATCTATCTCAAATTCCTGGAGTCATGGGAATTATTGTTATTGCTTTCTCATTATTGTGTCAGAAAGGCTGGGTCAAACATATGTAAAGGTTCCAGGAACAAGAAGAAAAAAAAAATTTAAAACAATCCTAAACTTATTTTTGGTAAAGCCAAAACCCTAAAATTTTAAAGCCACTTAGGAAAAGATTCTGATCTGAAGAAATATTTATGTATTTTGTCTATATTGCATTCATTCTCCCCAAAGAATGGCATTGTTTCCTTAGGTCTGACACACTGTCCACCAGTTCCATCTTTTCCTGGTTTTGTGTCTAGGTTAGTTTGTGGCTGCTTCTACCCAGGCTCCTCAGTAACTGTGAGAGCTCAGTGTGGCTCTTGGGAGCTGGGATTTGTGGGAGTTGGGGTACCTGAAAGAGGTAGCCCTAGAAACAGGAAAGGTTTTGTGGAAGCGTGAGATGTCAGAGCAGTTCCACCAAAGAGCCCTTTGAAGTGTGGTTAGATCCTTCTTTCCAAGTGGACATCCTAATAAATCTGAGCACAAAAAGCGAACTCTGTGTTTGTTGCCAAGTGTGAAACTCTTATGGGATGGGCAGGGTCTGAAAGAGGAAAAGGAAAACGGGGAGGGGATGGACTGTGTTAAAGTAATCTCTCATTGGATGCAGCGGTTTTTCCTCAAATGTTGCGTTGCTTTTTATCTTAACTGTTTATCAGCCACCAGCAGTACAAAGTTACGCCATGAACAAATCCTGCTGGGGATGATAGCATAAAAAAAAAAAAAAAAAGCAGTAATGCATCATCAGTTTCTTTTACGATTTACTGCTGAAAAGGAATATTTCAGGAGCTGTATGAGCATGAAGACATTGCTGTTAGCTCTTTAGCTGTTGCTCTCAGAAAAATCTTAGTGTGTGCCAGAACAGATCAAAGCAAGCCCATCCTTTGGAATAAAAAGATGGGTTTGGAGCTTGCTAACTGATTTACCAGTATTACTAGGAGTTTCTAGGCCTGTTTTCTGTGAGGCTCTAGGGCACTGAGGGAAAGGATTTGAAAGCTGGAGACAAGGTTGTCGGTAATTTCTGGGTAGGTACAAGTGGAGAATGGAAACCAAGGAGAAGGTGAAAAGTGACATGGTGTTGTTACCAATGGGGGTGGAGCTAAACAGAGATCAGGGACCTATGCGGGATCTCCTTCTCTCTGAAGAGAGATTTAGAACTCTTTATTATCCTATTCCCATCAGGAACAGCATGGTACTGAAGATACTTTTACAAGATTATGGACTTTCCTGACGTGTAAGGAAATTTATATTAATTTCCTCAAGACAAAGACTTCTTGGTAGTTCTTCACCAGAAATTAATCACAAAATACATACAAAGCTTTTCGTCCCCTATTCCTATTGGAATATATTACAGATCTTTAATTTGCTTGAAATTATTCTGTCTTCTGTTTCCTCTGTAGAATTTGGTGAGAGTTTGGTTTTTTTTTAAGTGTTTTGGTTGCGGCAGACACTTTCTGTTATGCCTCATATAGCAAAGGACTATGGTCTGAAAGGGGGGTGATTCTTAGAGAGAATTTGGAAGCCAAGATTTTTCCTGTTTGGCATTCTTTCAGGACAAAAGAGCTGAACTTACAGGGAAAATTATTGTCTTCTGTATTTGTGCATTTTTAAGTCTGATATTCCTAAATGTGGTTGCTTGGATGGAGGAAGATGGTCCTTAAACAAGAATCAGTAACAATATGTGTTAGCACACTGCTTATATGTGTAGTGTTACCTGAGCATTGATGACTGTGGTATTAGAATAGAATTTGATCCTGTACTATCTAATTCCGGACATTTCACTTTTCTTTTGTGACTCATTCTCTTCTTCCCCTTTTGTCTTATCTAGTCAGACTATATCTTTCTTAGAGTAAGGGGATTATCTTTTATTACGATGATTGCACAGTGATGAAACTATCAGAAATCCATTTCTCCAGAGGGTTTTCTAGACAGTGCTGTTATATGTGAAGTCATCTAGCATTCAGATACAGTCTGGTTTTACTTCTTCAGCGCCTTTGGAAACAAAAGCATTTTGTATCTATATGCAGATACAGTCTTAAAATTTTTTTGGGTCTTGTTATTAATTCCGTGGACAAGTGTATGCTATCTCTATGTCCAGTGTTTTGTGACCACACTACAGTATTAAAAATGTGTTTTTTTATATATATATATTTATATATATATACACAGTTATAGTGAGGGTTGTCAGCCGAAGCAGGCAATACACAAGCAGTGCATTTACCAAGCTTGGCAAGTTCGTTAATGGGGGAGGGAAGGGGAGATTTTAGTTAAATTAGTTGAAATGACAACCTGCTTGGAATGAAATGAGATTCAGTGGCAATTTAAGATTAATCAAATAAGTATGACATGCCCTCAGCTCATAATGAGGTTTATGTAGACATGCATGGTTTTCTTTGTTCCGTTGGTCCCAAATACACGTAACCAGCTGAAAGATCTAAAATTTAGTATAAAAATTAGCTCTACCTTCACTGGTTTGTTATAACAAGAGGTTTCTTTTGTCTGAAACTCATCAACCACTCAGAATTCCGGAGCAGAGTTGCTGTTTAGCTTAGGAATCTCCTTTTATTTTCTTTCTCTTCTAGTTCTAAACGTGAAGTTGTCTACATGTGCATATGGTGCCACCTGATGCAGGTTAAATGTCAGCACTGTGCCAGCAAGCTTCTTTTAAGGGACCTCTGCTAATGATAGCTATTGATCCAGTGGTCAGTAACTCAAAGGCAAGATCAGCTTCCATGCCTTTTCCTTCTCCTGCCCTCTCGTTTATAATAAAGTTGCCCTCAGACATCGCTTTCACGCTTGGGGATGAAACCTACTTATTGATGAAGCACCTTGTGCATTCATTTATCAGATTTTACTGCTTCATTATTGTTACAGGTTTGTAGCTAGAACTTTCACAAGAAGAAATCTTTAATATGACATGAAAGTATCCACAGGCTTTGTTCATAACACTTCAGATGCAAAGATCTCACTCATTGGTACAATGTTGTGTGGAGCTAAGGTGCTTATGTGCTCAATGTGGGGTAACTTCTATTCTATTAGCAAAAAGAAGTTTTAGGGTGTTATTACAAAATAATGACTGATTAGTTATGTTGTACAGCCCGCTGAGTACTTCTGTTGATTACCATATTATTAGAATTTTAAATTTTTTAAACTTTAAAAATATTTTTCTAAAGGGAACTTATAAATAACTCGAACTGACATTTGACCTTTAAGGAATCCACAGTAATCCTAAGTAAATCAACAGGCCTTGATCATTTGTTTTATGGAGCGAATTGAAACTGAAGTGTAAGTGATGCATAGTATCTGTGGAATGCCTTGCCTCAATTTTTCATATCTGTATGTTGTGTGTGTGTATATATATTTATGTGTATATTACTTAGGCATATGTAAAGAAATGTGTACTTAATGAGTTTAAATACTGACTGGGCAAATTACTGGCAAAACCCACCCAAATCCACCATCAGTTCTGGAATCCCTGTCTCAGTAGCAAATACATGGAGGCTCGAGAGTATCCTGGGAAATTAACACGCCATGTTTTGGTGCTGGTTGTTGTGGTCAGAATAGACAGGACTAGATGGACCTCTGCTGTAAGAGCATTTCACCATTATTCTAGAAGGTCAAATATAACCCCTCGCCCGGTGGTTGGAAATTAAGTCAAGACTAGCGTAGTTTCAATGAACACCTACTCTTTTCCTATGAATGGAGAAACAGAAAATTCTACAACATATTGGAGCTTCAAAACAATCACTTGTTTGGACTAGGGAAGAAAATCTGATAAAATATAACTCCCGGTTTTTTTGTTGGGTTTTTTTTTTCCCCCTTCTAAAATGGAAAGAAACCTTAGAAAATATGAAAATCTGACTCCAAGTCTACGTTCATTTTTTCCACTACTAAAATAATCTTCATCATGGAGAGAAGTCTGCATGTGGTACTATGGAGACAGAATTTGTTACATATATAGTTAACTTGCTTAAGTAATTCAGAAACTAGTCACTGCTGAATGATTTTCATCTTGAATGCCTATTATGCAGTCTGAAATTTAAAAGATTCGAACCATGTTTTTGCTGCTAAGTTCTGCTGCATAACAAATGTTGTATATAAAATCATTGTGCTAAATAATTTGCTGCAAAAAGAAAAGAATATCCATCAAAGGGTAACAAAATGTAACCTGTTAATTTCAAAAGGTTCCCACACAGAACTGCCTGGAATGTAGTGTAACATCTGTGAATGCTTTTGATGCCTGGGACCCTGTTCTGTTTGGCGCAGACATGGACTTTGTCCTGAAAAAGCCTTTTTTTTTTTTATTTAAAATATGACACAGAGAGATAAACCAAGGGAGAGAGGAGGGCCATGGCTAGTTATTTTGTACCATGGTCAAAGGCATGTCAAAATGCCCCATAGAGCCACACAGTGCCTTAACCAAGGATTAATTTATATTGAACCATAAACTAAAGATAAAACAAAATTGCTGTGAAATGCTAATAAAAAAATTTCTTCCAAAGCCACTATATCGAGCAAATCTTAAAAGAAGAAAGTTTTCCACAGCTGAAGACTGATTAAAAGCCTAAAATGAAATGGAAGAAAGAAAATAACGAGAATAAAAAAGAATACAGAAAACAGAACTGCCAGCGCTAAGGATGCTAAGAACTTTACTGCTAAGTCACCAGCTTGCAGACCCCTTGTACTTCATGGGTTTTGCCTCTCTGTGAAGATAATGCCATTAAAATAAATGGGATTGAGTCAAGGTACGTGTGGGGTTAATATAATATGATCAAGAACAAGAAGAGATAACCCTCAGTTTAACTAAGATTCAAATTAACAAATCTAGGGATTGGCATTATGGTGATTAACACCAGAAAAGGGAACTGTCTCCTTTTGGGACACAAGTAGAATAGACTCTGACTGGAAATTATGGTGTAGCATTTAACTATGTTGAAAATATACCCAGGTAATTGATCTGGACGGGTAAAGCTTCATTTATTAAGGAAGCCTCAGTGTCCCCAGTAAAAGACCTTCAGTACTCAGTGAAGAACTCAACTGTCGGCTGTAAAATGCAAGGAACTAATTCAGTGAATGGTTGTTGTGATTGCCAATATGTTTAAAATAGAGAAAGGAAAGGCACTGAATAATAAAAAAAAAGCCCAAAGTAGCAGAGTTTGTAGTTTACTTTTGCCTAAAAAAGAAGAAAAGCTAAAGAGAAACTAAAATAAAAAGGCAGAAGTAAAAGTAAAGTTTGTATGTCTGTAATATTTAGTAATGATGTGTGTGTTTGTCCTGTAAGAACAGGAGCTAAAAACTCTCAAAACATAAAAATATGTGTAAATAGTAATTCTTTACAAAGTTCCAGTACAGAGATATGTCTTTAGTTTTCACCTTAAAGTCAAAGCTGCTGCTGTTTACATGTTGTTACAAGCTGCGCAGTCCCAAGTGTAGCTTGAGCATCCATTTACATTCATGGGGTCAATAGTGTCTCTGCCAGTTTGCCTTAGTAGACCAAATGAGAAATGCTAATAGATGGTCTTAGCAAATGTTAACGTTACAAAATGCCTTGGCATACACAAAAATGTTCTTGTGCTTGACCCTATAATGTACTCTGGGCATGAAGTATTGTACTAAAATAATAATAATAATAATAATAAAAAAGCTACAGTTTGCTGCAGCAAAGTGAACTGTGTTTGAAAACCACTAAAACTGACCCAAGACTTGAGTCAATACACTGTGGTCTCAAAGGGAGTGCGTGTTGCCTGGTGAGCTGAAGCCAAAGCATTCATCCTTTAACTGTTGACCTTCTGAAACGCAGCATGATTATTCTCCAAAAGGTTAATTACTTTCAAAGAATGAAGTAGGTTTTTTTTATTTCATTTTTTCCTAACAGTTCTAAAAATGAGGAGTCTTAGTAAAGAAGACTGCCATGAGACCAGTCTCTCTGAAAGGATGAGGGCATTCTAGCCCTGAAGCATCAGAGGGCTATAACCGGGCTGTGTGGGACAGTTTTTGCTGGAAGAACAGAGATTGGCAAGTTCTGAGAGGCAAATGAGGAGAAGGAGCATTCTAGCTCAGGAAATTATTCAATTCCCTGCAGTAATCTGCTTCCTTGTCTTTCTCCCACATAACAGGGTACTTGATTTTTCATGAACCTCGGTGGGACTGAAATAAATTTTGTGACCTTTTTTAGAGAGATAGCTGACTTTCTTCTTCACTCTTCTTCATGGAAACCAACAGGAAAACTCTTGTTCTATTAAGCTCAACTTCTACAAATACTGACTTCTTAATTCACTGCATAAAAAGGAAGCCTTAGTGGTGCCTGGTTGACATCAGGAGATGAGTGATCTCTGGATCCTTTTGGTTCCTGAGCACACTGTTAAGGAAGTACTGGGCCTAGCTGCCTCTTCGAGTTTCTTTCTCCTTCCCTGTTTAAACCAGAAATCGGCTGATTTCACTGACCTCCCTAAAATAAATTGAGCAGAAGAAAACAGGCTCCACTGCAGCCAGCCTGTGGAAAATCAATGAGCCTCCTTGGCAATGCAGGAAAAACAAACAAACAAAAACAACCCAAAAAACCACCCTGTGACTTTGAGTTTCACAGACTTTGCCCAGCTGGGCAGCCATATGGCAGAATTTGTAGTGCCATTTTTGGGAAAGGCCCAACCATTGTGAATGCTACTGAAGGAAAAACTTCCTTGTTGGGGGCATCCTCCACAGCTGCGTATTCAGGACAACAGCATTAAAGGTCTTTTTTGAACATGAACATAGTTTGGTTGCTTGCCATATATATCTTATACATTTCAGAAATACCAGATTGAAAAGAAGGATCTAATATGCCTAACTATTCAGGATGCATTTATTATGAAACCTTTTTAGGCCAAAACTTAGGTTATATAAAACCTAGATTATAAGCTTTATTTAAAAAGTCAAATTTAATAGTTCAATAAATGAAATAAATTCTAGTGGTTAACAAAAACAATTGCCTGGACTACGATATTTGCAATGTTTTGTTCTGAGCTAAACCACTTTTTACTTTTTAGAGATTCAGAATTATAGAATTTTTTTTTAATGCATCACAAACCTGATGCAGAAGCACATGTAAAGGCTGGGGACAAAACGTCTTGGTCGTGGAATGAACTTCCAGAAGAGATTATTGGGTGAATTGAAACTCTGACCATCTTTAAGAAAGGCTTTAAAACCTCTCCATCTGATAAAGTCTTTCCATCAAAACTAGGATGTCACTCATAGCACCAAGCACTCACGCTTCTTAAATAATCATAATTTTCTAAAATCTCAACAAGAGCAGAGCTTTTCCACAGCCTCAACAGACAGAAGGGCCAGAGATTCCACATGGTTTACCAGAGACTTCATTAGCGCTAATCTGTTTTATGTAGAAACATTCACATTCTCCAATGGCTGGTGATAGTACAAACACTCAGATCAGAGGAAGAGGGTTTTTAATGCATTAAGATGTTTTATTTTTTCATTGGCTTTCAGTATAAATTCTGTAGGCTTTCACAAGTACTGATCACTTACAGCAGAAGGGAGGCCGAAGCCTTGTGCTGGGTGAAATAATTTTGAAATGTCTGACTCTGATACATATAAAAAAGACAAGAATGTGATGACTTTTTTATAGAATTATTTTAAGCAGAATTATGTTTTCTTAAATATTTTATACCAGGAAAGTGAAACTGAATATGAAAAACACTTGGCTTGGAGCCAAGTCCTTTCTCCAGGGTCATGGCTTTATAGCTAAACTTAATGTAGAATTATTTCATGGATGCTGGGAAAAAGAATCCTTCAACTTGCTGAACAGCAGCAAAATTATTCTTTACTTGTAACCTCAAGCCTCTGCTGCAGCTCTGCAGAGGGTAACATGCATTGGACCTGCTCTTACTTCCTGTTGTCTTCTCCTCCCGACCCCACTTGGGCACAAGATTTGATGCAAAGAAAGTTCAAAGGAGGATAATGAGGCAATTTTGCAGATGCTTAAGGGCACTGCTCCAAGTGTGGGCAGCAGCATGGAAAAAATGCAAAGGTGTTTATTTGAAAAGACATCAAATGGGCAGGACAGGCTGATCCAATGGATCAAGTCCAGGGGTCCTCTCAGCTGTGAACAGAAGAATTTGAAAGTGGTGATGGGTGGTATGTATCAGATGGTGTATCAGATAAAGATAGAAAAGATATTACATAATAATCTACTACCACATTTAAAATAATATGACTGAGCTTCTAACCAAGTTGTGTTTAGGAGGAAGAGAAGGTCCTATCTAGTTCCTTTGAACCCTACAACCAGTCCCTTAGCAGGGTAACAAGGACCTTCATATTCATTTAGCAAATAACCCCATTAGAAGTGCAGGATAGCCAAATCCAAAAGTTAAAAATCCTAAGGCAAATCTCCAAAGACCTGTGAGATTAGCTCGTATGTGTGTATGTATATGCATTTATATATGACTGTGAATTTATGTGCATGTGTTTCAAATGCTTAGATGTATTGGCTTATTTTGGTGTGCCTTTTGATTTTGATTATCCCTGTCCAGCTCCAAAGTATTGGCCTGACAGGGTTATCAGCTGCTTTGGTCTGCCTGATGTTGTGAGGCTTCCAGAATTATAATTAACTCTCTGCCTCTCCCAACCTGCAGATCATTGCAACAGAATTGACATCTGCCTGTCCCCAATCCTGGTGCCCATTCTGAGAGGACTGAAGCTTCTCTTGTTATGGATGAATGACGTAGTTCCCATATCAGCTCCAGCCGGGGAGGCTCTGGGGAGACCTTATAGCCTTCCAGTACCAAAAGGGCACTACAGGAGAGATGGAGAGGGACTCTTTATCAGGGAGTGGAGCAATAGGAGGAGAGGTAATGGTTTTGAACTGAAAGAAGGGAGATTTAGATTAGATATTAGGAAGAAATTCTTTACTATGAGGGTGGTGAAACACTGGCCCAGGTTGCCCAGAGAAGTTGTGGATGCCCCATCCCTGGAGGTGTCCAGGGCCAGGCTGGATGGGGCTTTGAGTAACCTGCTCTAGTGGAAGGTATCCGTGCCCATGGCAGGGGGGTTGGAACTGGATGATCTTTAAGGTCCCTTCCAACCTGAACCATTCTATGAGTCTATGATCTCTAGATCCAGTTCTTATAATTACTCGCTCCAGTGTATTAATTTCTCTGTTTCAGCATTGCCACTTTTAGTTTCATCCTTGCTTTTCTTTCAGGCCCTAGGTTTCTCCAATTCTTTGAAAAGCCTTAAAGAAGTGGTTAGGATCCCTAACTTCTCTACAAAGCCTAGTGTTAGAGAGAGGCAGGACAAAGGACTATTTTTCTCAACGAGAACCAGGTAAAAGTGAGAAGAGAACCTTAAAAGGCTGAGCTGCTTCTGCTGTCTCGTATAGTCCTATGAGAGAAGCTTCAGCCTCTTAGAGCCTGGTTTGGAGAGGGGAATGACACTAACCTTGTGCATCAGACCTGCTTCTCTGCTTGACTTGTCATAAATTCCCTTCCACCCGTCCAGTCAGCATGGAAATTTTTGCTAGGTTTGGAGCTTTTCTTCTCATTGCTAGATTAGATTGGCCCTGCCTGAACTTGCGCAGAAATCCTTGTGGAGTTTTGGAGCCTTTATATGGTACGAGATCTGCTTGCTCAATGTGGGCTCTGTGTTAATGACCAGTAAAACTCAGTTTTACAGGGAATGGTAGAGCTTTCAAAAAGGAGATACAGCTCAGGATGAGCTTAATATCTGTCTGTGAGGCACTTTGTTATGATGACACTTTTCAGTGTACTGAGTAGAGCAACCAAACCCGCATGTTAGAGAGAATAGCCAAAAAATGGCAGTCAGTCTTGATGACTGCATTTTTCCCGTGTGTAAGAACAGAGTTACCACTGCAAGAACAGAACAATTTCCTTTTCTGATAAACAAAGCAGGCATAAGCAAAGGAAAAATCATTAGGTGGGCCAAGTTGTGTAATGTTAGACTTGTACACACAGTGTAATTCAGATGTACACCGCAGGGTTATAATGTGGTATATTTAAGCAGCAAGCATTGTCACAAGACTGCCCAGAGTAAAGAGCTTCAAGGATTCAAGAGATGCAGTAATATGAAACTGGATGAATAGCTCAGTGGTTACACATATGGAATAAAAAGTGATTGTAAGTGGAGCTATTTCAATTTAGGTAAAGTATTAAATGGGGTCCCTGGGGATCAATACTTGAATTTGTACTGTTTCTAATCTATAAAAATGCCCTAGGTGAAAAACCTAACTGCAAACCCATACAATTTTCTGGTGAAATAAACATGGGAGAAGGTGGAGTACAGAACAGTCAATAAGCAAATGTAACTTTGAACTAGGTCAGCATATAACAAACAGAATCTGTTAAAGAATATATAGCCAAGCAGATGGGATCTCAGAACTGGGTAAATCTGACAGGAATAGAACTGTACTTGGTTAGGAAAAATATAGAACGGAACATAAATGATTTGTGGTAGAAGGCAAGAAGGATCCAGTCATGTAGGTAGGCTGAAACATTGGAGACTGACTCTGAAAAGTATAGAGGCAGAAAGTAATATTTCATCTCCAGCAAAGGAAAGCAGAAAAACTTGCAAACTCCCAGTCAGTTTTGGAAAAAGCAATTCCAAATTAATTTAAACATGAAACCTGATCCAGCTTACTCTGCACCCTGGAGAAAGCTAGGGAAGTTTGAGATGAGTGCTGGCAAAATCTACTGCCGACCAATTTAGAAAGCCTCCAGCGATCTATCCTGAAAACTGGAGCCAGAATCAGCCATATTCCATAATGCCTTCCAGCAAAAAGCAAGGGGACTTGGAAGAAACAAAAGGAAGCGTCAGAATCTTTATCCCAACATTTATAAGTATTATGTAAAATGGTTTTCCCTATGCATTGTCACCATACTCCAATTTGCTTATGTGCTTTGCTAAGTTATTACTTTTCCTATTTGTTATTTTTTTATAAGGGATTTATATGTCTGTCATTTTGCTTTGTCTCAGTTGTAGCTACGCCAAAAATTGCCTAAAGTTTCCAATCATACTATTCTCTTGTTTTTCCCCAGTTTAAAAGATAATCTAAATAAACCTATCTATCTTCTATGTGATCAAACTTCTGTGTTTTCAGATATCACTAGGTATCGACTGGAATTCACATATGAGTAAGAGAAAATGGTTGGGGTTTTTTGTTGTTATACATGGATATGAGCTTTCCATTTTCATATGTTACTTATTATGACAATGTAAACACAGAATCATGGAATGGTTTGGGTTGCAAGGGACCTTAAAGATCATCCAGTTCCAACCCCCCTGCCATGGGCAGGGACACCTCCCACCAGACCATGTCATACATGACAACATAATCATACATGAAAAATATTTGAAATACGTTACATTCCTTCCCCTCTACCAGTATTTCTTGCTCAGCAGGTGCTAAAAATGCTCCTTGGTTACATACCTGCTCCTTGCTCTGTAACTTACCTGTAGATAAAGTATGATGTTGATCTCTCTCTCTCTTTTATTTTTTCTATTTTTAAAACAATGCACAGTGCGTGTACTCACTCCATTATCTGTTTCTCTATCGTACGCCCAAGCAACGCGTCTCTTGGGCTTCTCTTTTGGCTCCTGTTGTAAGGTAAGAGCAACATTTCTACAAGTGATGGAATTAGCTATGTTTAGTTTTCTGGGGTGAACTTTGAAGATAGATTCAGACTCTTCTTCAATCATTTTGGCCTATCTGCTTGATAAGACTGAATGTAGGATGAGTTTTTAACATGATAACAGTGACTTCTTTATGGCTGGTGTTATTGCAGTTTCTTTCTCACCCTTGTGCTTTGTGCTTAGTTCCCTCCCTAGAGGCAACAGTATTCCTGTAAGTTGCATTTTTCACCCATTTACCTTCTATTACCTGTTCCTAACTGCTCCCTGGTGCATGGGCTGGGCTGATGTACAAGAAAGGAATGTCCTGCTTGATTAAAATCAGGTTATAGACCATTGTCATAATGGGTACGAACTTTGAAACTCCCCCCTAACCTTTTTCATGACATCTTTCTTCTGCTCTGTATCCCTAATCATGACTTCAGTGTCAGAGAATTGCTTACCTTTTATAATCCTATAATCTTCCTTATGTATTGGACAATGATGGTTGTGTTGTAAATTCTAATTGCATAGTTCAGGGTTAATTCTGTGTTTTCCAGGGAACACTTAGTTTTTCTTCCAGATCTCAATTACAATCTTATCTCATATCTGGTCCTAGTTAGACTTGCAAAATTGGCTTGGATTGATCATAACCCCCTCTGTAATTTCGCATTCCTCTGTGCCCTGATTAAAAGCACATACTTCATGTGTTTCATTTTTACAAGGAATGCAGTGCTCCTCGAATTTCTGGTACGGTTTCATAGTTCGGCTTCTATGTCTAGGATAGCTGAAAACTTTTAAACATTTGTGCTCTGAATCAGCCAGTGCTATGTGTAAGATCAGACCACCTCCTGTGTATCTTCTCATTTTTTGGCTCCTCTTCTTTGCAACTACATCTGAAGTGCTGTGTGAACTTCCTTATGTTTTTCCTTTCTGTAGGTATTTCCAGCTCTCATCGTGCTCTTAGTTACTTTGTTCTTCCACTGTATGTGTAATTTAAAAAACAAAAATGTCATTATTGCATCAGTTGCTAGCCTGAAATCAGAGTCAAGCTTCTGGGCATAGTGCAGTGTATCACCGCAGTTTGAGCAGGACTGCAAGAAGTTGCCACCTTTGGAGAAGTCTGTGCTTATCCCTGATGCTGGGCTGTACAGCCCCACAGCCCTCCTGCTGTATTGCCAGCGTACGGCTACCCACTCAGCCAGACCTGCTTGCCAGTCTGACCCAAAGATGACTAAGAAGCTTACATTTTCCCGTTGGATGAGTGAGATTGTCTGTGTGAACAGGCAGAAGGAAGAGGTGGCAACATGCGTGTGAGGAAGCACAAAGGGGAAACAACTGCACCTTTCTGCACTGGTTTGCAGTTAGATCGCTTTAGGCTAACCTTGAAATCACACCTACAGACCTGCATCACCCAGTTACAGCTGCTTCTGGGTTACACAGCATGGGACTGTAGGTACAACATACTCCTGTTGTACGTGGCTGCTGTTTGGCTGTGCCTCCCATTGCAGCATCACCTCTTCATTGAGTGACTCCGGACTGTTACAAGCATAAGCATGGTTAACACTAGCAAATACCCGAGAAGCTTTAGTTTTCTTAGGTTTGAGCTCTTTTCTTCTGTTTTTTTTTTTTTTTTTTTTTTTTTTGTTTGTTTGTTTGTTTTTTGAACTCTGGACAGTATTTTTGCATTGGTACTTAATCAAGTAGAAAAACAGCCTCCACACTGGCAGTAAGGCAAATTATTATTACCTGTATTACCTCTTAAGTTGGAGATATTTACCTGATAGGGCATATTAAGAAGTAAAAGACTCATAGGAAAATGAAATCTTTCCTTTCTTGTCCCTGATCCTTACAGCACAACTGAAGATACACGTGATCGAATACTGAGGTGACGTTTTCCAAAGTAAAGAAAAATAAACGAAAAAACAACCACTTTTCTTCTAGCATTCACATTTCTACTGAAACATTGCTGAATTTATCCATGAAATGCACTGCCTCTGAAAACACTTCTAAATTTTAAAAAGCAGCTTTTTACTGTTTTCTTCATGAAATTAAATGCAAGTCATAGACAAAAACACAAAAGCAAACCTGGTGTGTTTAGATGGGCATTTGAACTGAAACAAGGAAAACCAAAACAAATAATGAAAAATGTTTCTGTTCTGAACCACTTTTAAAATCTAATATGAAATATGCATTTTCGGGGGTCCTGAATCCTTTTCTCCTTAACCTTAAATAGAGGTCTCTGAATTTAGTTGATACCCAGAGCGTGGTGGGAGGAGCTGGGACCTGCAGTCACAGTTGCAGCTGGGGAAAGCAGCATCCCTCACGAGACTCCTTTGAACACAGCCCCCCAACAGCTTCATAATGGTGCAGCCTATTTCTAGGGCCACACATGAGACACAGCTAGTTGGAGGTCTAAGTGGCATAGGGGACTCCTGGAGCTGGAGAGAGAAGCCTCTGTGTTGGACTGTGAATGCAGAAGACGCCAGCATCGCAGGATAACAGCAGGGGACAACTTGACAGGGTCTGGAGGAGAAATCCTCCTGCTCAGAAACTTAGCAGGCAACATTCAAAAGGAGTTTCTAACCAGTAAATCAGTGGGATTCTAGAACAGCCTCCCAGTAGGACTAGTGGGACAAGAAACAGAACTGGTTTCAACATCAAATTTTATAAATTTATGAAAGGGATTATATATTGTTATTATGTAGAAACAGGGAATAGGACTCGGTGATTGAAGATGTTCGTGCTAGATTTAAATTGTAAAGCAAACAAGACATACATTTTCTCAATTGAAATATACAGGTGGAATGGGGAGAAGGAAAAAAACTCAACCCTGGAAACCTTCAGCACATCTGAATAGGCTTCCACATGGAAGCCTTAACTGAAATTTAACTCTGGTACATAAAAAAGCTTATTCTGCATTGGTGATTCCCGTACTGATAGATATATCAACAACTGCTACAAAATGCTCATATCCTGTCATCTTGAATCTATCACGTCTGCCTAGGACCTAGAAAAGTTAATTCACAAACTGCTGGATTACCAGGCCACTTTTATTTTACCAGCAACCTGCGCTGTAATGGAAATGGTACACCAGTCCGGCCATTGCAAATTTGAGGGGAGCATAAAATAAACTAAGCCATATATAAGAAGAAGGAACTCCACGGTGAATAGTCAGTTTTCATGTTTAATTAAAAAGCTTCTGATTTATGTGAGGCTGTACCAGAATTTTTAGTTCACTGCACTAGAATTACATAAAAAATCAGGCAATTTAAATAGAATTGGTATTTTATTGGTGCGGGTTTTAGGCCTTGACTTTTAAATCTGGCTTCTCTCCTGTGAACAAATAGAGAATTTCCTGTATTGGTTTTTGCCCTGTGGTGTGAAAATCTACAAGTAAGACTTAAGTATTTACAAAAAGGAGTGAAAGGGAAGAAGGGATACTCAGCAGATACAGTTCAGACAATACTGAAGTTAGAACTTGACTAGAAATAGGCCAAATGCGCATCGTTATTTAAATGTATAGTAAAAATATTCTGAAATATGCATATTAAAACTTAAAGTTATTTTAAACCAACTTTAAACATTATTTCAATTTGGCCAAATATAGTTTAAGCTTTCTTTTAAAAAATACTGCTTTACTATGAGCATCTCTCAGAACAATCCTTTATATTAAATGCAGAAAGCTTCTAAAATGCTCTGATAGCAAGACTGTGAAGTGCAAGTTTACATGCAGTGTTGAAGACATTCATTAAAATTGTAATTAGACTCACGATTAAATTCAGCCGCAGTAGAAACTTTGTGTGTAAGTGTTGCTACAGGAAGAAACCTCCAGTCTGAAAATTAGTTCAGCAGTCTGAGCTATTTTAATTATGCAGAGTTGATTATCATTGGAGAAAGAAACCTTTATTACCACACCAGAATGCTGATTCCTTCCACCCCCCAGCACACTGCCTGTTTTTCTGGGCTGCAGTGTGGCATGTTTTGATAGCCTAACGGTGCTCTGTGTGAATAATAGGAAAGTTAATCTGAGTAAGTTCAGGATCCTACTATTAACGTTTTATTAAATGACCATTCATATGGTCATTTAATGCAGTACCTATCTGGTTTATCGTGTTACAGCGGTAGCTTCTAGTTGCATACAGAGACTTGGGTTTGTAGTGAGGTGTTTTTTAATCTGCAGAATTTTGTAAAGCTGCATTCCAAGGCAACATCTTGTTTCCATTTTTGCAAACCCAAAGCTAGTGACAGAGATGCTGATGGATGGCTCTAACTGTCTAAAATGTCACAAATATACCTAAATTTGGCAAATGTGAGTATAGCAGAAGGAAACATCCCTCCCCCTATTCATGTCTAATTTGATTATCGACAGAGTCCCCTATCTTAGCAGCAGATTTTATACATCAGTTGAGGAGAGCTTGATTCTCCGAAATGGAACTTGACTTCGTTTCAAGCGAAAAAAAAACAGAGGGTACAACACACGCTCCCCTTGCCATCCCCTTTATGCACGTGTCCTGGTACGCTGTGGAGGTGCCGAGTAGCTGTGCAGAGATTTTTGAGCATGATAATCTGGCTGCGGCGCTCTGCCTCGCTCCCTGGGAAACTTGCTTAGACCACAGTGGCCACCGAGGCAAGGTAGTTGTTGCTCTGGTCTGACAGGGTTCTTCCGTCCATCCCCTAATTTTCATCCGTTGTCCTGGAATTTAATTTCCAAGCTTCTCGCACAGTTTAGTCGTTGCTATTTTGTTTTCAGGCATGTGAGTTTTAACTGTACCTTTGGGATTCCTTTATTTCTGGGGGATTTCTTTGCTTCATGTCTGCTGCTTTGCAGAAGCGTGTGCCTCCCCGAAATGTGCCAGCTTTCTCAGAGCTGGTCCTCCTTTGTATGTACATCTGTGACTCTGTGAGTCTTGGAGACATCTAAATACTGAAACGTAAGCCATGTGAGGTATGAACTATTCCTTTCATTTGTCATAAAGAAATGGATATGTCAAAATAAATGGATGGATTTAGCCAGATTTACAAATTTACAGTCCAACTACATATTCAGGTACTCTGATGTGATAAATTATACTTTCCCCCTATTCTCTATATATTAGTGCTTAGAAATATATATTTTTATTTGAAAATGAAACCTTTACGGTGGAATTGGGCTAGTACATCCAGGTGGGCTAATTCACATAGAAAGGCATGACGAGACGAAGGGAAGACTAGGCAATTCAGAGGAAGGTGTGGCAAGCTTGCTCTGTGGCGTAATGCAAACCTGCAGTTCTTCATCCACTTGCTATTGTTACTGTTGCTAAAAATAAAGTCCTCAGCTAAGACTTCAGACCAAATAGATCTCACGCAGTTATCACCTCTCACCCAGCTATCATAAAACCAGAATATACTACCCTTCTTTTTTTAAAAAAAATGATCTGCTTTCTGTGTCTGCCCTAAATTGTGTGGTTACTCGGATGCACAAATTTAAGATTAATCTTTAAGTGTCGCTACACGGCTATTTTTTGTAATTATTATTTTCAACAGTGCACTGTAATAGGTGCTATTCACATACTGCTGATGGCCCTGGCCTGTCCCACGTTATCTGTCAGGGTGAGGGGACCAGCCCTATGACTCTCTGGTCTGAATGAATTCTGTGCTGCTGGCAAATGTATTTTGAAAGGATAAGGAAGTTCCTTGTACAGAGCTAGCCCGGGTGACTATCTGGGGTTCTGAAGCCTGGATAATAACATGCAGGGTTTTTGGCAATAGAATCACAGAATCATAGAATTGTCTAGGTTGGAAGGGACCTTTAAGATCATTTAGTCCAACCATCAACTGAACTCTGATAAAAAAAAAACAAACATCACTACACCATGTCACTAAGCACTATGTCAACCCGTCTTTTGAATACCTCCAGGGACGGTGCCTCAACCACTTCCCTGGGCAGCCCATTCCAATGCTTAATAACCCTTTCAGTGGAAAAATTTTTCCTAATATCCAATCTGATCTCCCTCTGATACAACTTGAGGCCATTTCCTCTTGTCCTATGACTTGAGGGAGCCTGTGACTTGGGAGAAGAGACCGACCCCCCCCCCCTCTCTACACCCTCCTTTCAGGTAGTTGTAGAGAGCGAGAAGGTCTCCCCTCAGCCTCCTTTTCTCCAGGCTGAACAACCCCAGCTCCCTCAGCCTCTCCTCATAAGACTTATTCTCCAGACCCCTGACCAGCTTCGCTGCCTTTCTCTGGACCCGCTCCAGCACCTCAATGTCTTTTTTGCGGTAAGGGGCCCAAAACTGGACCCAGCACTCGAGGTGGGACCTCACCAGTGACCAGTACAGGGGGACGCTCGCGTCTTGAGTCCTACTCGCTACGCTGTTCCTGATACAGGCCAAGATGCTGTTGGCCTTCTTGGCTACCTGGGCACGCTGCTGGCTCATGTTCAGCCGACAGTTGACCAACACCCCCAGGTCCTTTTCTTCTGGGCAGCTCTCCAGCCACTCTTCCCCAAGCCTGTAGCGCCACATGGGGTTGTTGTGACCCAGTAGCTGAACAGTGATTTTACTTGGTTTTTCATTGGTAATAAAGTTGCCGGGATGCCCTCTAGAGCAACCCTATCTCTTCGTTAACTAAGGTTAGTTTGTGTATTTGTTAGGTTTTTTTAACAGTAGCAACCCTATCATAGGTACCAAAGAGTAGTCTGTTCCCTCTGTCATGGGGAAGTGTCTATGTCCACTTGTGCTCCACAGGAACGTGGAGGTTATGTGTCCTCTTCTTAATTTGGTCAAGCATAAGCATCCAGTGTAAGCAAAGATAGTTCTTAATCTTTGCTCACAGTTTTTGCAGGGTGCATTGTACCTGCCAGGTAGTTCCCACTTAAGTCAGACAGGCATGGGTCTGTCCAATGGATTTTCCATAAAATCCTCTGATGTCCCCTTACTGAGAAGGAATTTTAAAGGATGGGGGAAGGCTGGAGGAGAAAGAAGGCAGCAGCAGTGCACATCTCATTCTGGGCCTCGAAGTGCTTTCTGAAAGGTTTTCAGGCTCTTGATCTCACTGGAAATTATTTCTACAGACATGTCAGTAGCTCCTTTTTTGTGTTGGGTTTGTTTGTTTGTTTTGCTTTGTTTTTTTTATCTGAGTAGGTTTTACTTTTATACACTAAAAAGTAAGTGGTACTGCTGGGTTTTTAATTGATTTAAAGATTTTCTTTCATGTTATTTTCTACCTTGCTGTCTGTCTTAGAGGAGTCGGGGTAATCATGTATTTGTTGTGCTTCTGCTGGTTGCCAATTGTTGTTGTTATATCTTTTTATTACAATGAAGGCTCTTAGTCATATGTCATCTCCTCAGTGTGTTTTTTCAAATACATAAGTTTTTTCCTTTATTTTGGGAAATAAACAGTCCTCTGTGTTTATAATAATGCATATATCTTTCTCCATTGAAATAATGCAGTAAAAATATGAGTTTAAAGAAATATTAGTATAACATGAAAAATATGAACCATACCAGCTTTGACAGTAACACAAGTGAAGATATTCTTCAGTCTGTCTCTTTGTCTTCTTAAACAGCTCTCTGCAGATCCTCGTGGATGGATTGACATGAAAGTAATTTAAATAGCCATTTTTATTACTGATTTAAAGCCTGAAGCAGGAAAACCTTGTTTTAAGTAATAGACTTTTAAGAGTTTTTTTTTTTTTTTACCACCACTTCTCTCCTGGTTTCTAAAAGAAGAGTTAGTTTGTATCAGTTGGTAGCCGGTGAATTCTTATTTTGAAAGTTGAAGTTGCGATTGAGTGTTGAATTGCTGCAAAATATTGCCTTTACAATAAAAGAAACACTTGCTGGTTACCCCTGTACACATTATTTACGGTATTCATAAAGAACGAAGCATATATTCAGATTATTATCTGATGTAGATTCAAGCATTGAATGTTTTACTATTCCAGTGATTTGTGTTTTGAGCACCTTTTGGAGGCAATTGAAATTCAGTTAATAGATATAATATAGTACCGTGAATTAAAAAAAATTGGCTCATTTAAACATGTTGCATGTATAAGTAAATAAGTCCATCAAAATAAGTTTCACGTAGAATATATAATTATTTAACAAAATATGTATTTTCTGCAATGAAGGAACTGATGTAATACCTTCTGGGGACCGAGTCTGCCAGGATTTAGAAATAGTAGATCTCATTCAGTAACGTCTAGTTCTAGCGCTAATCTTGAAGGGGGAAAATAAGTTTATATTTTTTCAGGTTATAGATGGTTGCTCTGTTTTTTGTTATCTTATTACTGAGTTTACTAGTTGAAGAACTAGATGTGAAGAGAATATCCCCTCCCCCTGGTCCTCAGAGGTTATTGCAATAAATTCTGATTGAAAAACAAACTGTAGCATTAAGGTTTTAATGACACTTTAACATGTAAGAGACACTTTAACCCTGCTCTTAGGCCTTTCACAAAGATTGTCATAACTTGAAGTTTAAACTGAAAACATTGTTTATTTTTATTTTATGATTTTCACATAAACTGCTTAAACTTATCTTAATTACTCCTATTAGATATTAATTTGGTTTAATTTTTTTATCTGTCCCTATATAAACAAGGACAGTACTGGTATTCACTGGAGTTAATGATAAATTAACACAAAGAGCTAACAGAAATATCATGTGAGAAACATTCCAACCCACCTCTTAACTCCAGCAGGGAAAAATGAATCAGTGCCATCGACGTCTTTTGTTTTCTGTCATTTTACCTGGATTCCGATTCTTTCTGTCAAGATGCTGAGGGATATGCACCAGTACTGAAATGAGCAGGAAATTTAAAATGGGTGCACATCCATCCTCTGAACTGTTTTCTGCGAACTGGGGGGGTGTTTTCTGTCCCCCACCTGTGCTGCCCTGCAGTGAGGGCCGTGGGGTTATGGAGTAACAGGCTGAAAGTCACTTCCTCATCAAGTTTGTGAAGTACCATTTCTGGGCAGAGCTGTGAAGTCAGTGAGAGAACTTTCGCTCAAATCACCATGTTTTAAAAAAAGCAAATTGTAAAAATTCATTTTTCAAGTTGAGCATCTTTTTTGTTGCCGAACAGAAAAATCTTGAGTAGATGTTATGGAAGGAGGAAAAAAAAGGTATCTAGGATTAAGGCCTCACAGCTGTTTGACAGTATATATTAAAAGATCCCTTTGCCTTTTTAATTTTTGATTTTCCTTTCAAGTTTCTCTCGGTATCTCAGTGGAATTGGGGGAAGAATTATTAACACAATACTACAGCTTGCTGTTGCAAGGGAACTGTATTTGCGCACTAGGTAGGTAGGCTAAAAATGGCTTAAGGGAGTAGCAAATATTTTTGGTATGTGTTTTAAGTGCTTGAGAGTGAAGATGTCTGAAAAGCATCGGGGGAAATAATGAAGCAGCTGAACCTGTCTGAATATTTATTTTTCCTCAGTCATGTTTATATACTAGCTGGTCCATTTATTTATTTATTTTAAAACTACCTCATAACTGCGTACCCAAAATAATCTCCTGGGTTGCTTCCCTTGCAGTTTTTCCCTTGTGGGCAAAATTTTACTTCTTTTCTCGTGTTATAAAGCATGCTGCCTGCCACGAAACCTATGTAATTTTGTTTTCCTGGATGGAGAGCTGGCTTTGAGGTGCCAGTGTAGAAATTTAACTCTCTGTGTACAGCGTGACGGTGCGTTGCTGCGAAGGAAATGGTGAGGCACTGGTGAGGCCTCACCTCGAGTGCTGTGTTCAGTTCTGGGCCCCTCACTACAAGAAGGACATTGAGCTGCTGGAGCGTGTCCAGAGGAGAGCCACCAAGCTGGTGAGGGGTCTAGAGAACAAGTCATATGAGGAGAGGCTGAGGGAACTGGGCATGTTTAGTTTGGAGAAGAGGAGCCTGAATGCCCTCTACAACTACCTGAAAGGAGGGTGTAGAGAGGTGGGTGTTGGCCTCTTCTCCCAAGGGAATAATGGCAGGACCAGAGGAAATGGTCTGAAGTTGCGTCAGGCGAAGTTTAGATTAGGTATTAGGAAGAATTACTTTACTGAGAGGGTGGTCAGGCACTGGAACAGCCTGCCCAGGGAGGTGGTGGAGTCGCCATCCCTGGAGGTATTTAAGAAACGTGTAGACATGGCACTTCAGGGCATGCTCTAGTGCCCGAGATTGTTGGTGTGTGTCTGTTTGTGTGGGTTTCTTTTTATTTTTTTTTTTTTTTTGTTTGTTGGTTGGACTTGATGATCTCAAAGGTCTCTTCCAACCATGAAGATCGTGTGATTCTGTGAAATGATATAGGAATAGGGATCTCCCATACAGAGAAGAGCGGAGACTGTTCCAGCACACAGTTGCTGGCTGTGACAGCAGATGGGCTTCGCAGAGGTACTGCAGGCTGGCACCAAAGGCTGCTGAGAAGAAGGGGGCTCTTTCCCACTTTTCTTGCTGAATATCTCCCTGTCAAGCTCATGGGGGTGAAGACTGGAGGGTTATCTGTGCAAAGGAATAGAGATTACCTATAAAATGCATTTCTGGTATATGTTAAACTGCTAGTGTAAGCAAGGTAGTGCTGTAAATTTTACGTGTTGGCTAAGGAGAAGAAATACCAGAAGCAAACAATAACTTGCTGTCAGAACTTTAGCTCAGGCTGGGCAGCAGGGTTAAAAAAATCTCCACCCAGCCAGCCTCTGCCCTAATGTTAGCAGACGGGAGCATCTGCAGATCACCAAGATTAAATTTAAGTGATGCTAGACATGGTATTGCTTGTCTGATTATTTTCAACTTAAGAGGAGGAGAAGGAGACTCTGTAAATGATGGCAGAAGGTCTGGTTCTCCAGGCCAACGTCTCTCAATATCTCATGAGAGGCTCGCATGCCAATTCAGCTGTCTCATCTGACACTCCTTTTCCTTGCTTCATTTATTTACTACTATTATTTCATGTGTCAGTGTTACTATCTTCACTGACAACCCTGCACTTACTACCTGTTTGCATTAGATGCCTGTTGTCTCTCAAGTGTCCCGTACTACTTCATACTCTACCTCAGGTCCTGATGGAAACTAGTCACCTAAAGGAAAAAAGGCACACAAGCTGTGTGCCTTCCCAGTTCCTGCTAAGGCGGTTCTCGCTGAAGAAAAAAAAGGTTTAAAAACAGGTGTCTAGAGCCAATACACTCCCGCTAATGCTTATGGGATTGCTTAACTTGCTGCAAGTATTATTTGACATTTCTTCACTTGTGTTGAAGGGCAGTGACAACTTGACTGTTAGGTGGAAGGGCCTCAAGGCTCTCTGGTTGTCATTGGTTCTTCTCTATTCGCAGCCCAAATGCCGCTTTGCAACCCTCTGAGATGAACTCTCAGAGAAATCAGATGAAGAATTTACTGTAGATCTGTGAGCATATGTACATTGTTAGTGAATATTCTTTTTGTGTGTATGTATAAACAGAAGCATGTCGCTGTGGAAAAAAGGTGGTGTTAGAAAGGGAAATAACATTTACTGCTCACGAATTCTGCATGTAGGGCAAAATGCACCTTGTTCTTCTCGAGCTGTTTGCAAACAAAATTTGTTCCTTTTTAAATTCCAAGGGAGGAAAAAAAAAAGTCTTCTTGCTATCAAAAACTTCCTCTGCACTTGCTTCTTTGCCAGCTCTCCAAATATACAGGTATCTTTTCTGACTGAGAATTTAATGATTCATGTGCTTGCTGGATGGGTGGCCAAAAGGCAATATTGCTTCAGTGCAGAAATAATGATTTTGCAGTGGGCAGATTATTGTTGCAAGGCTGCATCTGCACACTGTAAAGCCAAATTAATAGAAACAAGTAAAACAGCCCTTATAGACAATCAGTATAATGCAATGAACCTTTTGAAGTTTTACCATCCTCTTTTCCTGTAATTCAGGTAGTTTCAGAAGACTGGAAAGAATAGATGGGTTTTATTTTGTTGCTTTCATACTCAAGGTGTCACAAGGCAGTTTTGGAAGGAGAAAAGAAAAATAAGCAAGAAAGGACTGAGTTCTAGCATTGTAATAGGAGGTACAGTCAAAATCCTATGTTTGTTGATTGATGTGATTGTGTTAGGCAGCTCAACTTTCCACCTTTTCAAAAAAACAATTTTCAGAAGAAATAAATATGACAATATGAGACTTTTTAAAAGCTAGAATTTCTCTACTTCCCATTCACATGATTGCTTAAAAAGAATTCACCAGTTTGATTAGAAGCATTGTTACCACATAGTCTCTGACCTTTGTCAACTCGTGAAAAGAGGATTTAATAGAATATTGCCATTTTAACCCCTTAAATGCACTGTTCCTTTCAAAACATCCTACACTTGCACAGGTTCTCTGAATTTATGCAACTGTGGAGTAAAAGATAAAATGGAAACACAATTATGAACTGTTTAAGGGGAAACAGTTCACTGAACTGTGCTACCACCACTGGAACTAATACTTGAATCTTTCTGTCACTGGCAATCTCCAAGATTTTATCAGCTCTGAAAATCTTCAATTACACCTTCTCCTGCAAACACAGAAATCAGACAGAGGAGCGAGACTGCCTCAGGAGGAGGAGCTGGTTTTATGTAGTCATTTTCCAGAAAGTAGCCTGACAGCCTCTGACACAATGGACATCACAAATGTCCTCAATAAGAGGATTCGTAGTGATGTCGGGCCGTTGTAAAGCGTGTATAATTGATGCAGTTGTGCTGAGGAGAAAGGTGCACTTCAAATTCCTTTTTTTTTGGTATGTTGCATTTTGGGAATGCCAGTGAAGTATAATGCTTTGTAAAGGAGGAAGGAGTGAATTCCAAGATTGTATAAGGCTAAAATATTTGTTTTCATCGCCTGAGCTTGCAGCCTAAGTCCTTTCCAAAGTGCTTTTCGAAGATGCTTTTCAACATGCCCAACAAAAAACATACCTCATTAGTAGTCACTAGATGAAGTTGCACTTTCTAGTAAATGGGCGAGCTGGGCAAAAGCATTTCATGCCAGAGCCCATTTCAATAAACTTCAGCAGAACAACATAGTGAAGCAGCACAACTAGACCAAGAAATTTCTGTATTCCTGAAACATGAGAGAAACATTACAGACAATTGCTTTGTACTCCACTGAACAGGATGCACTTTCACTGCAGCTAAATTCCTGAGTGACAGTTCTTGGTCTTTTGACTGGATAGGGCCAAGTCGTGTCGAGCCATTTACATATTTTATTAATTCTTTATGTATCGGTAGGAGTAGCACTGACAGTTATGGTGAAGCCCTCAAAATTTGAGGTATGTGGGGGACAATTCATGTATTTTACCAGCTTTATGACACCACTGATAAAGATTTTGTCTTGATTCCTTATTACAAGGGCAAAAATAATAATAATGAAGAAGAATGCAAACGCACAATGGAGAAGAACTTAGATGATGATTTCATGATTTTTGTTAACTATTGCAGAGGATGAAAGCTAAGCTTCTGTTGGGGTCTCTTGGGCTTTACTTCCTAATTCTCCGCTAGTACCCATAGACTTTGGTCAACAAGGGGAAATCAGGAGAAATTAGACATGTTCCTGGGCTTCAGCAGTCTTGGGTCACCACTTCTAGCAGTGAACAAATACTACAAGTAGTGCATATGGTCCTCTTCACTTTGCATATTATGGACAGTTCTCACAGAGAAGATGTATTAGTCACATTAGGCCAAATTACTGCCAACAGAATAGGAGTAATTTTAATACAGTTTACCAGCAAATAGCTAGAAAACGTCATGAGAGCAGACTTGAATGAGAGCAGACTTGAACAGTTACCTATGGATTACTACACCAGTTCTAGAACTTATGCAAAATGATCAAGGACTGATCATTATTCATGAAAAAAAACCGAGGAAAATCCTTCAGCAAAGGACCCTTTTTGCACCAGTGATGCCAGTAATGTCTCTGCCCTCATTTCTGAACAGATGTGAGCACCTGGGATTTGGCAACATTCTTATTTTGCAGTAAATATTCAAGTAGCACCAAATAAATTAGTGATGTTTCCAGCAACATATCTACTCTTGTCCTTTGATTCCTTAATGCTGTATATCTGTGCTCCCACACCTTCTTCTTCAGCTGTTCTCTGGCCTGGCTGGAGCAGGAGCCTCTGGCTGATGTAGACTGGCATTTGGCCAGCTGCGATAAGGCTTTCCCTTAGGTTCCTCCTTACCCAGTGGTTACCCTTCTGAAGCAACCTTTGCTTTTGAGCTGTGCAAAGTGTTTGGTGCATGGTCTTCTCTGAAAATGTGGGTTAAGATTTTTTTTTTTTGAGACCGTTAGGAGGAAATGGCATTATGGTAGTGAATTTGCTTCCTTCTTGTCCAACCTAACACTGTGCTGCTCTAGAAGCGGTTCCTGCAAAAATTAGGGTCACCACTCTTGCAACTATGGCAACTTCCCTGCGTTGCCTTGCAAGTGGAGTGCTGCCTGCAATCACGGCCCGGTGCAGTGCTTTTTCTGGCTGTCTTCGCACAACTGCTCCTTCTTCAGAGCTTGCAAAGGGACCCTCTAAGGAAGTAATTCCTTCTCTGGGGACATCTCTTCTGCGGGTTGTACGTTGCTCCATTCCCCTTATGTGTATATGGACCTCACCAGTAGAAAGAATTTTTCCCTTGAAGATTTGTTGTTGTCCTAGATAAGATTAAAATTTCCGCTCTTAAAATCCCAGTGGAAAATAGGCAGGAACAACACTAGGTTGTTGCCAAATGTCCTGGTTTTTGGCTTCATTGCCCAAAACCAAAAGTACAAGACTAGAGTAAACTGTAGCTCTTAACTATCAACATGTTATTTAACTTTTTAGGGAAGTTTCAGGGTCTGGCAGATAGGAAGTGATTTTTTATAACTTACAAACTAGCTGTGAAGAGGCAGGGTATGAAGACCCCCCCAGTGTTATTTTCTGACAATAACTACATTTTAATAATCAGACTAGAAACTTTTTCAGAGCTGATTTTAAATTATTCTGTGTGGAATTTATCTTCCTAGAGCTGCTTAATTCATGACCAAAAAGATCTCCAAATATATAAATATACCCGAGAAACAATTGAGAAGTGTTTTTAACCCCTTACTTTAAATATAAAGAAATATTTTGACCAGAAAGAACAAATCTCATAATGCCATTTAGATAAATGAAGATATTTTTTTATTTAAGTTATTCCAGTTATATGAACTAAATATTCTGGGATCAGATAACAGTACAGAATAGTTTTTAAAATAAGTAACTTTGATATTGGTACGAATAATCCTGACTTGCTTTATCAAAAATAAGGAGGAATGTCACACATTGCTGTCAGCGTATATAGCTTTCACTAAAATATCTATAAGGTTTACACTTACAGAATTGTCAGAATAGAACCTCTATTGTTGGTCAAATGTTCAAAATATTTTTTTAATTCCATGGCACTAATATCTTGGCCCCATAATGCTTGCATTATTTCTAAAAGATTAGTAAACACACTGTAGTAGTAACTTAATTAATATTCATAGGAAATAATTGTCAAGAGAGTTTGTTGATCTTGCAATCTGAATGAAAGATAAAGTAGGTTTCTGATGGAATTTTTTTAATGCAAACTACATGCTGCTTTTTTTCTCCTCTTAAATTAAAAAAAACCCAACTAAACAAATAAACAAAAAAAAAGCTGAGAAAGATTCTGTCATACCGATAGCACTACCAGCTGTCTAGACGCATAAGTAATGTGAGGTGATGCTGTGATGGAGCACTTTCCATTCTTCCATTCCTCCTTGCAGTTAGGCTCTTTCTTATTAAGGAAAATGTATATTCCCTGTTCAAGAATTTGCAGCTTGAAATAAAAAGGATAATACATTTCAGAGAGGGAGGGGGATACTGTCATTATCATTGTAACTATATTTTTTGCATAATCTTTATGAGAAATGAATGTAAAGCAACAGAAGCTAAGGAAGGTTTGTGCAGCATTGTGTTACAGCGTCTGTAAAACCTTTTTCTCTCCCTTTCCTTTCTCTCTAGAATGTTAAATAGAAGCCCTAGCTTGGGAATCGATAGTTCAATTAGATTATATGGTAGGTTTTTTGGATGGCTGTTAGCATAGCCAGGAGATTACTTTCCTTGGATATTGGGAGGAAGCTGCTCTGGAATGGAAGCCTGTAACTGCACCTTTAGGTCTCCTGCACTGGGACAGAACTGCACTAAGAAACAGCCATAAGCCTGTGGTTTTATATTATGCTTGCTGGATGCCCAGGGACTAAAACATAATTAGCTATCCCGCATCCAGAAGGAAAGAGAAACCATTTGCAATACATACAAACAATGAAAGGAGGTATTAGGCCCAGGTCCCAAAAAGTATGTACTTAACTTTAAGTATGTAAATTGTTGCACTGGAGTCAACAATACTGTCTAACTGCTTTAGAGTATTGGAACATGAGTGCCATAAAATGACACTGTGCAGACATTATGGGATAGCTGGCTAGAAGACTTCATTTTGGAAGTAAAAAAAAATTATCTTCCGTGTTGGGGTAAAATTCAAACTAAAGTTTGCTTTTAACAATCTTTAATAAGCATAGATGTATGCAAATAACGCTGCCTAATAGCATCACAAATAGCTTGTTCAAGAGACAGAATGCACTATTGACCTCTTAAAATAAATGTTTGCAAATTCTCTTTTCCAAAAAACCTCAAGCAGAGAGTCTGCCGTTCTGTAACATCAACATCCATGTGTATTGCGCAAATGCCATTTTTAATATTTGTTGGATACCTAACACTAAACTGTTTGAACATGGACTTATTTTGTGGCTATGAGATCATTCATATAAATTGCACTAGATTAACTAGGCTTTGGTTTACAGTTTACACCCCACACTCCTCACACATAGGCAAGTATATTTCATTTTGGGAACTTGATTTTCTATAGGCTATTCCTGCAAAAATGTTACTTGAAATGGAGCAGAGATAAGCATCTATTCTCTGTGTTAAATAGTAGTGTGTCATTTCTAAAGCAAATGTTATCATCTAGGTGGTCTTCTGGTAAACTCTTAAAACAAGAAATAAACCTGAATTTTTAATTCAAAGAGGGCTAAACATTTCCATAAAGATGCCGTTTCTGGAAGCAACCTTTTACTTTTATAAATGATCTGTCTGCTCAATAGTATAGTAATATTGCAGGCATCCTTTGTGAAGCTCAGGCATTGCTCATTATCATAATATTTCCGGATGAGAGGTTTGAAAAGGTTAGTCTTTATTCTTAGAGTAACCACTTTAGAGAAGCTGTAACGAATCACAATTAGAAAAATCACAGATTTTATATTGATCAAACTCCAATTGCTCACTCAATTAATTAGAAGGGAACAAGAGCAAAAAAAAGGTGCTGGGGAATTTTGAAGTTCAGGGTGCGTAAGAGAGCCCTGACATCCTGTGCAATCCCGGCTGCTTCTCTGGGTAGAGTTTTCTCTTCATTTGTTTCCAAACGTGTCTACAACCGTCCTAACCTCTTCAGAAAGAGCACTAAGTTTGTAAAAGGAGGAATAAACTTAGCAGTGTTTACTGGTGGCTTCTGTTGCATGAGGGAGAACAGGGCTGCAACTGATCTCTGGAAGCGGAGCCACCTCCACTTCCTAGTGGAGGAAGCAGGAAGGTCCAAAAGGACCTCTTTTCCGGGGAAAAGTGATCATGAGGAAATAATAGAATGGAGTTGGAAAAGAGGAAGATGCAAGCAGGAAAGGAATAATACTAGCAGTAAATATCACAGCAAATAGCACAATCCTTTTCCTGACCTCATCTAAGCTAAACATTTCTGCAAAGATGCACTGTTGTATTTTCCCGTGGCACGCTGTTTGGAGAGAGTTCTCTTGCTGTCTCATTCTCACCTACAAATATAGCATTACATGAGATATAAATGCATTATCTAAAATCTAGTTACCTTCCTTAGGCACCCAGAACAGAGAGCTACACTGCACGCAATGACAATTGCCAATGTGTCTATGAACAACTTTTGAACTTTGCTTGGCGCTACGGAGTCTCCATAAGTATCAGTTTCTGTTTTGATTGCACATCTATTTACTTTCATCTTTTCACCTTTACATTGGGCCAGAAATCAAAGACTAACAGCGACAGTTTACATGGCAACAACCCTGTAAATGTAAATAGAAAAGAATTGATGATGTTGTTACTTTAAAAAATGAGTTATCTGCTGAGGTAAGCCAACTGTTTCCGATCAAGTCTTGTCAAAGGAAATGGAAAGTACCTTGGCAAGCATTGGAAGGGGAGATGGACAGAGATAAGCTTGGATGGACTGACCAGAACTAAAGCAGTTTTGTATGATTTAGAAAGGATACGTTAAGGGAGGAAATCCTGGAGTTATATATTTAAATTAATATATAACTCTGGACATGAAAACAAGAAACCAAAGGAATAAAGCTGTGCTTAAACTACAAAATGCATACAACAAATGTGCCGGAGAGAGAAAAAAAGACACTGCTGAAGCTTGGAAGGAAAGCTGAATTTCCATGAGCGCAGTGTGGTGTGACTCAAACACCATGCACATCTGACTGTGCAAAATACAGTGGACCTGTGATACATGTATTTCACTGCCAGGGTTGACAGACCATGAAAGGTTCTTTGGTTTTCACTAAAATAGAGAGGAAAGTAACCATAAAATATAAGGATTCTGGTTCATCCTTTAATCTGCTACTCTGTTCCAAGATAACAAAGAAAAGGAGACTGTGTTTGTTGGGAATGAAGTGTTGTCATTTCACATTACTTTCACAACAAGGTAGAGATGAGTTGAGATGAGCCCCAGCAGCAGAGCCCAAGATCTGAACCTCCCCAGAGACTGGGAGGTATCTTTGTTCTGTGCCTTCACGCCCACGTGCTGAACCAGTAAGTGGTTCGGTGGTAATTGTTCCATGTCTTTATATGATAGATAAGGAGAGACAAATCTTGTTCTGCCATTCCCCTAAGCACCAAAGCTTAGCCTTGAAAAAAAAATGTTGAGGAAAATAGAATGATAAAAATCCCAAGAATTAATTGGCCACTGCAACTTTTAAGGGTCACAGCCTTACGGGCTTTACAGACAATTCTTCTGATTCATCAACTGTGCCTGTGTTAGAGGGACAGGCTGCCACCACTTCTGCAGTGACTTGTGCTCTGTCCAGTGTCATTGGGTTATTCTCCCTCAAGAAAACACCAGGTGTAAAACAACCTATTGTCAGCGCAGCTGCCACCCTGCGAGTGAGAACCTGTCATAATGCTGAAAAATGCCACTGATGACAATGGATGTGTGCCCCTTTCTTCTTGCTCCCTCCACTGAAAACTGCTAAAAGGTGAAGGCTGGTAGCTGATGCCATGTTATCAGCAGCAATGGACATACCAAGGTGAGGAACAGGTACATTCAGCGTTAATTATTCTTTCACTTTTTCCCTACAAAATCAGTGACTGATACAAATTGAGCACATCCCTGTAAACAAAATTTTAGGCAACCTATAGATACACACCCCCCCCCAATTTGTTTGCCTGCATCTTATCTCTTTATTAATATTTGTGGTATCAGGGATGTAAGTCAAACTAGAGATGTTATTACAAATCTAGGGGAAACAATGTAAAAAAATTATGCATGTGGTGAAACTTCAAATCCAAAATGATGTTAGAATGGTACAGGTTGATCATTTTCTCATTAATCTAAAACTTGCATGCCATAAAATAGCCTGATCCCTAGAGGTACTGACCTCTGCATTCAGCAGCTGTTTTGTACACACGTAGTTTATTTTTTCTGGCAAGATACAAATGAAAGTATGGTATCTGCTCCAGTGAAGTCATATGAGAGACTGTTGGAGAAAAAAGGAGACAGGGAAGATTCTTAATAGAAGATTAAATCATATCATGTGATTACAGCTGAACCAAACTCTGTAGTTTCAGTTCTGTGATGATCCCATCCTTGTGCTTCTCTGGGAGAGGGGCTGTGTCTCACTGTTGCTCATGAAGCGTCTTCCCTTCCTCACTTGCCGACACGTTCTTGGCCATCTTGGCCATGCCATCTCTTCCAGTCCTACCACCTACTGTGTCTTTCTGGAGATGCTTCTTCCCTTCATTCTCCCCCAACAAAAGGCAACAAATCTCATGTTGAAATGCCCCTGCTCTCCTTTCCTCATCAAAAATGGGAGTAGCTGCAAGATCTGCTGCAGATCTTTCTCTGAATATTTCAGAGTCTGCAGGCTGCACAAAGGAAGGGGGTGTTTTTTCTCTTTTCCCACCTTCTGCTTTCATAGAAATGTGTAATTTTCAGGAGGTCTGAAGCAGGTAGTTGCTGTATTGCTGTCCAAGTAGCTGTTTTGCAGAAGGTACAATGCTGTGGCCTGGATGGACATGTCCTGTGGTTTGGACTTAGCCTGAAGCCTGCCTATTGCGTCTCATTGATCTGAAAATCTTTCTGTGGAAGTAAGACACACACACCCCTGCCCTGTTTTCCAAACTTCATTGCAAGGCTACTGTAAGAAACATGCAGGCAGCCCACAAGACCCTATTGCTTTACTAAAGTTCTGTGCTACGAGTTTAGTGACAGGGTGTTTGCTGGTCTCCAGGAAATGTTGAGACTTCACCGAAGACCCATCATTCAAAAGCTTTGGAAATCAAAGAAGATCCTCACTGATGTTTAACAAAACCGAAAATCTGTCACACTTTTATAGATGTCACAATAGATATTGGTCATTAGGCAGGGTTGAATAATTAAAGGATTTTCAAATATCATGGGTATCTTGAAAAAAAGCCTGAATTTGCCAATGGGGAAAAGGAAGCCTGGATGTCAGGCTGGTGGTGTAGCCATGACAACAGAAGCGGAGGAGATGTGAATGAAGGCAGGCATTTGGAAGCAGAACTGTGCAGGGCCCCGAAGAAAAGGCCAGATATTAGGAAAAAAGGTGGAGCTGGTTTTGAGGCAGACTCAAAATACAGGGAAGGAATTTGATTAGAAAAAGCACAGATGCGTTTTACAACGTGCTGTGCTTGTGAATGGTATATGGAGACTTTTATGACGTGAGAGGAGGGTGCTGACTCTTAAAGGAGGAAAAGAGCAACTATAGAAATTATTTGGAGGAAGAAGTATATCAGGTGATAGGGCTTCAGTGCAAGGGCAAGTACCTATGACATCTGCAGAGAACACTGTGGTATTGGCTGCGACACAGTAGGAAGGAAAGGAAGGAGCTGGGAATGGAAATTAGCGGTGCCCATGTTTTAACTGTGAGTTATTCCAGTTGGAAATGCCAGATGTGGCTTTGGCTGGACAGAAATCAGTTATGAGTGCGGATGCGCAACTGAGCTGTCAGCAAAATGTTGGCAGCTGGAGCACGTAGGTGGCTACCACCTACCCAGGAAGGGATGCAGGCAAGGGGAAGCAAGGAAGTAAATAGTTTGCTGCATGGATATATTTCTGGATTCTCTCTAAGCTCTGTCTCTGTCCTGCTATGTGGCACTGGACAAGTAATTTAAATCTGTTTCTTTTCCTGTCCTGTGATCTTATGCAATTCAAAAATACTGTGAAAAGTATATTTGTTTTTTAACTCTCTGCATGTAGAAATTTTACCCCGATTGGCCTCACTTTCAGTGGAGTCTTTTAAATGCTGCCTTAATACATTTACAAATGAAACATAACAAGATGTGAAAAAGTGTGAGGAACACTGCAGAATGTCTCAAAGTGACAGTCAGTCAGTCTGTCACGTATCTCTCACTGCTTATACTCCTTACATTGAGAAGACTTCTCCTTCTGCCCCAGTGTTTGGATCACCAGTTCCCCAACTGGCTTTTGTAGCTCTGTGGGACCCTAAGAGTGCTCATGTTGTTGAGGTTGCTCGCTTCTATAACATTTGACTCCAAGCCTCTGTCCATTCTAGGAATTTAAAAGCATTCTAGATTTATTATAGTTAACATTTAAACATTATTGCTTGAAAAACAAAATTCTTCTGATCAGTTTGTTCTAGAATAAATATGTGTTTATTCTAGGCGATCTAAGAGTTTGGTTTTCCTGATTAAAAAAATAGAAAGTAAAGCTACTAAAGAAAAAAACCCAACAAATCACAATTCTGTTGTTTATTTAACCAGTGACCTCTTAATCTGCTTCAGCATCTTGGCTAATTTTGGGGACGCTCACAACTCAGTCTCCTTCCTCCCAGTTCAGGCTAGTATGCTTTGGAGAACTTTTCCGAGGTTACGTATCCTCAGAATTTTTTATCCAACCTTAAAGTAAGATTTGGTTCTTGGCATGTGTCAAAGCCCATATTGCTTGTGGCTGGTTGCATTTTTGGTAAATGGATGTAACCATTCTCTTTCTTTTTTAATTGACTACCCTGAAAAGCAGTAAGCTGGAGTGCTCCTCAGGAAAACATGGAACTACACAGACATTCAGGATAAATTCAACTGAGCAAAAGAGGGATTAAGGCTACACAATTTATAGCTTATGCTCGCACTGTGTGCCAGCTGTGGCCTCTGAGTGTGCCCTGCTTCCTCTCCAGGGGCTTGGTATTTCACTGGAGAGACAGATCCTGCAGATCTGGCCCTCCCACATCTCTCTAGGCCCATGCCACTTTATATGCTGCTGGCACACAGCTAGCTATGGACTCATAAATCTGACCTGTAATCTTTTTTGTTTTCCTGTAAAGTGGCATGTGTATTTGTTTGGTTTCCCACAAATTCTGCTGTTGCTCAGAGCACATATAGTATATGGATTCTGTGCTAGCATGGCCACGGGGTTTGATATCAGGTGTCAAAAGAATTTGGGAAGTAAGTTGTAGTACCTCCTGAAGATTTTGGGGTTCAGCCCTGGGTAACACAAGAAATAGTAATGTGGATTTATTTTTAAATATGGCATCACAAATTGAAAATAAACTTTCTCTGTTTTTATCTCTTCAAATGCAAGCATGATCTTTGTAGTATTTTGAAACAGCTCCTTTATATCCATAAATTTTGATGATAAGGTTACTACCTAAAGAGTTAATTTCTGGGAATATATACCCAGAGCCAGAATTTGCCTCAACCAGTAAAAAAAAAACAGATTGAGTTACTACTTTATTGCCTAACAACCTAGTAGGTTTTGCTTTGATATTTCTTCTTTTAGTCACAAAGAAAGTCACAGATACTTTTTCAAGAATTACACAGGCTGGAGTAGGTGTTTCTTATTATTTCTTCACATGTTTACATTTTTAGGACTGGAATCTCCGCTGGCCTAAGGACGGAGCAAACTTATGGCTTTGGTCGTGTGGCAAATATTTTAAATACTTTTCACTATCATTACTACATGAACAGAACTTTATGCACCATCAATATTTCAAATGTAAATAAAATAGTTCTTTTAAAATGAAGATCACTTAAAACATAGTGCAGCTTGAATGTTGAGGAGCCATTATGTTTAATAGCATTTTTAAACTATTAAAGTTGAGTGGTTACTTTTTATTTTGCATTTAGTCACTCATGGGAGACATTTATTTTGTCTCATACTCTGCAAATAGTGATGCTGTTAGTAGAGAAGGTTCTCATTTTGAATAATGGTCTCATTTATATAATATCCCTTAGTATAATATATTCATATCTTAGAGAGGAATGAAAATCCACAAACTGTTAAGGGGTGTACAGAAAACCAAATGAAATGTACGTCTATAAAAAATCTTGGGGGAGGGGAAGCAAAAGAGCGAATGTCCTGTTCTAGTAATTATTTGGTTTGAAGTTAACACCCTTTTTTAGCAATGATGACATCAATAGGAAATAATGATAATAAAAAAATAATTTGTATTATGGATTAGATAAGATTTTTTGCAATAGCCTTGGACAGTGAACTCCAGGACAATTCGGAATGGCTGACTGCATGAAAACGCAGAAAGAAATTATGGAATTAGATGCAGCAGTTTTTATAGCCCTGACTTAGCTTTATGTAGGCATTTGAGAGCCATTCTTGCTATTTTTTATTCACTTTTTATGGCTATTCCAGCATGTTCCAGTGATTCTCTTTTTATGCTGTGGTAGCACCAAAAAGAAAGGCTCATTTATTTGCTACAAACCTTGCAGAAAAATGAATAAAAGACTGATTCATCGTTTGTTCCACAAAACGTATTTTTTTCTATTACTTTTGGGTGCCTGGCCAAACGCCTGGGTTTACATTTCCTCATCCTGAGTGCTTTGAAATTTGAACCAGAGAAATGGACAAATTGTAGGGATAGTGTATGAGTCTTTTTGGACACTCTTGATTAAGATAGAGAAGTTGAAGTGGGAACGAGAAACCAATACACATTTAGAAGTACTTAAATTGGTGGTGGTGTGATGGATGTTGGGTAGATAAATGTGCATATGTTTGTGCAAATGCTCAAAGCTATATATATATATGTAGCCACCTTCTTGAATATACAGCTGTTATTGCTATCAACAAGCATTTGACCAGAATAGTATCTATCTTTACCTATTTAAGTAAATATTGCTTTTAAGACAGCATTGACTTTGTTAGATTTTGCAATTACCAGAGATGCAAATGTAAAGTCAGTAAAAAATTTTGGAGGTTTCAGTGTAGCGTTGAACTCTTGTGTTTTGCTCACCTCAGATCATGTCAGAGGGGACAAATTGGTGCCTTGCAGCTTAAATCGAATTGGTATGATAGAGATTCTTTAGAAGCAAGTGAAAAATCCACACTACAGGACATTCGTTATGCCATTGTAAATTTTAAAATATACTTTAGTTTTAAAGAAGCAAAGCTTGCAAATTCCTCTTTTTCCTATTGCAATCAAAATCTGTATGGATTCAGGCAATACCTTTTTGAGTAACCATGTATCACTTAGCTACCCATTTGTGCTTTGTAACCTTGACTTGATAAAGCTGTTTAAAAAGTTTTAAGAAATCTTTTGTATGGAGGATTGTTAATACATGGAAAAGATCCTATTACTTTATCTGAAGACTAATGCACTACAGTAGCCTTTTCAATGAATATAAGCTATCTTCTCCAACATGTCTGTAATTCTGTTAAATATCTATTTAAAAGATGTCTAACAGTGTTACGAAAGTGATAGATGTTATTTTTACTTTTAAAACTAAAAAGTACAGCACCTTCTGAAATACTTTAAGATCGTTTATGTGCAAAATGAATGCATGGTATACTTTAAAGAACAGATTTTTCAACTCGGTAATTTTTGGAGTCTTTGAGATTGTTTCAATTGCTACAATAAGGGAATTTGAACTCCAAATAATTGGTGCAGCATTGTGATTTTTATGTGGAATCTGTGGTCTTTTGAGCATGAAACATAATTGCTCTTTGCTTTTAGAAAGGTTTTCTTTCAATAGCGTATTTCCTCATTCTCATTAATGGAAATTAAATAATTTACTTTTTTTTTTTTTTTTTTTAAACTCACAAAGTTTGGGCACATTTCTGTCTAAATTTATGTCTGTGTTAGCTATCTAATTTATGTATTACAGGTAGTTTTGTATTCTAACTATTAGTGTAGCATAAAAACGTAGTTAATTGATGCAATTTGTATTGTGCAGTATGGCTTGCTGTAAAAAGTCAATGTAAGCAGGAATTTGTAAAGAAAATTTCAAAGGAAGTTATCTGATATTAATACTTTTAAAAATGAACTTCAGTTTCTTATGTTATATAAAGGCATTGACATGCATACTTGATACGTATTTTTCTCTATTAGAAGTAAGTTTTACAGAAATAGAGGTATCTTGGAGGAATTGCTAGCCAACTTTCTTATTTCCTTTGCCTTCCACTGTGTGTTAAAGGGCTTTTACGCTGGTAGATTAATGGTGAATCTCATTTTTATAATGCAAATAAAACACATTATCTGTATGATTATAGTTACTTGAGCCCCAAGGCTGTGCTCTGTTACGTGCAATGTGCACTCCTCGCTGCCAAGACATGGCCCGTGTCCAATGTATACAATCTAAAGAAGAGTTTATGCTCTAGACTCAGGTTTACACTTTCAAATCGGTACACTTTTGTTATCTACACTGTGGTTGCACAGTAACTGATGAACAGCGGTTTTGCTTGTACATATGGACAGTGTTTGGAAACTAGCATATCATCTGGTCCAAGATTTCTACGTATCTTCGTCCATAGCAATGCTTTATGAATTTGGGGCTACTGTGTTCTTTATTTTGGGACCTTGTCTGAAGCTATCAGACTTGTGACATCTGGAGTCAGGCGAAGCAACTTCTGTGTTTCTTCTCTATGTGCAAGCTGTTTTAGCACCATACAAAGCCTTTGGTCAGTTGCTCTGCAGAAGATTATTGTCACATGCTCTTACCCACCACGTTGTTGTTGAAAAGAGAAACCATGGTGGTTATAGACAGTGAAAAAACAATGCTGTACGCTGGTTCCCAAGAAAATGCTGTCTCTTCCCCTTCCAAACCACTATCCCCATTTCCACCCATAGATACAATTTTAAAATCACTGTTACTGCTTTAAAAAAAAAAAAAAAAGAAAGAAAAAAAGAGTCAAGCTTTTCTAAGCACAAAATTCTAAGGTTTAGGGCAAAAGTGGATTTATTAAAAGTGTCGTTGCTTAAGTTGTGTGTAGTTGCTGATTTAGCATGCAAGTTTTCTCGCTCACTATGAGACACCTATTTCTCCTGTAACAGAACAGGAAATTTGAGTCGTCCCATTCAATCCAGACACCTTTTTTTTCAGGATTCGCAACACTTGTGTACTTAATGTTATTGATCTGGATCTTGCCTCATATGTGTGGCCTCTGTGTCTAGCATCAGGCTTTTGACCGCAAAAGGGAAGTTTCCAGTGGTGGCATGAAATGTGGAAGGTTCATGGTTTCTATGTGAGATAGTCTAGAAAGGTCTGCGCTACCTGAATTTTTAGAAGATATGGGATATTTTATGTGATGGCAGAACATCTATTCATAGACCTTAACAGTGAAACCATTGTTCCAAGTTAACCTCTTCTTGCTTTTACTGGATGTGTGGATAAAATAATGGAACTCTTTAAACGGATCATAAGTAGCTGTAGAATGTCTATGGAGTGTGCTTTTTGGAAGACTGGAAAGCAAAGAAAATCTTGAGACTGAGGATAAATATCAATAGGTTACACCTTCTCTACATTTTAGTTTTGTAATGAATTTTGCACAGCCTTCACCAGAAGAAAAGAAGGTTGTTCAGAATGTTCTGAGGATCAGGAGGTGAACGTTTGGAGTGGCATGAGTGGAAGTTTCAAAAAAGTAAGACCTCCACCCACAGGCACAGAACAACAGAAATATTACATGTAGACATCAGGTAAAAGGGCCAGTTGCGAGGGACTTGTGCTTTGTGTTAAAGCTTTTTCATAACTAGAAGTACAGGATGCTGTCCTGACGAATTCAAACCATGCAAAGGTGGAGTGCCTCTGCATCAAAACACGGAGGAGTAGTGTGAGTGAGAGGACCTTTTCTTCCTGGAAACTGTCCACAGTAAAAATGGTCTTTAAAAATAGATCTTGATTATTAACCTCTGTCTTTTTACTATTTTGTGGTAAATGTGGAACACACTGAGCAGAGAGAGAGAAGTGAATAAGTATTACGCTGAGCTTATGGACATAAGAAGATACTCATAGTGTCTGTCTTTCTGCATTATCATATGAAAGAATGGAGAGTTCATACTTACTTTTGGTGATGAAGTGAATGCCAGTTTACACGCCCCTGAGGCAGAGAAAAAATTAGACCACCAGTTCCCAGGAATGCTTAAATTCTCCCCTATCCCTCATTAAGTTTTATTACAATGTGTCATGTAATTCTTACTGGAATTAGTCCCATCCACAGTTAAGAATCTTCACCTGTGATTCAGGATAATCCTCCAGCTGTGATTCCATTTGGGGTGGTTCAGCATCGCAATGATTCTGCCTGTTACCGGGTTTACGGTGAGTCACCAACATCCCAGGTTGGCCAAGCAGATCACAGCAAACCGGAACAGTATTTGGGCATCTCAGAATAATGGCAGTGATCAAATTGTACCTGGGCTATCTATAGTTCATCTAAAGTACCTTTGCTTTGTTACAGCAGTGAGAAGGGTCTTGAATGTGCTTCTTATTCATCATTTACTGTGATGCCTAGTTTTATGTTTGCATTACCATATAGCTGGACACTTGCACAAGATGAAACACTTCCCCCGGGCTAGATAGTATCTCACTACAGACAGGGGAACGAAGCAATACGAGGCTGATGAATAGATAGAAATGTGATATAACTATGGGAAGTCCTTAGGAAGCAGAATTAGAAAATATAGTAATAATGATGAGTTCAAAAAATAAGTTTTGGATTGAGGTGCAAGGTACCCCATAAGAGCTGAAATACACATGTATCCCAAGCCCTTGCTTTTCCAAAATAGAAACATTTTAGCTGAAATCTAAGTTGCTTAGTACCAAAATAAATAAAAAATTCCTACTTTTTATCTGAGTAAGTGGTTCTTCTGATCCTTAAATTTATCTGTAGTGTAGTCTGACCTCTTATACGTAGGCCACAGAATTTCACTGATTATCTCATCAATAACCCTAATTACTTGTGTTTGGTTAGCACTGATTTTCTAGGGTTTTTTTGATTCAAAGTTATCAGGACACAGGGAATCTTGTTACTTCCAGGAATCTGTTGCTGTCATTATTACAATTGTACTTTCTTTCTGGTCTTTATTTTCTCTGGATATGAATTCTAGTCATGGTTCCCTCTTACATCTCTTTCTGTGGAATTTGAAGAGCCATTTACAGCTTGGTGATGTCTTCTTTTTAAGGTGCTTAAATGTTGCAATCATATCTCAATCTTCTTGTGCTAAGCTTACATAGCTACATAGCTAAGCTACCAAATTTCAATCCTTATTTTAAGTTCTTCATCCCTCACATCATTTTTTGTAACTCCTGGATCCACTTTTGATATAATTTAAAAAACGTGGTCACCAGAATACTCATAGTGTCCCAGTATTGCTGCAGAGAAGGGTAAAACAATATCCCTACTACTGCAGCAAGTGAAGGGAGAAAATAAAGTTGCTGGTATTATGTCTTTAAACTTAGAGACGCTTGTTTGCTTAACATTAAAAGGGAGATCTGTTCACTCTCCTAAAGATGTCATCATATTAAAGTTTAGTTCTGCAAAGTCCTTATTCACCTGGCAAACTTCACTGATGCATTAGGTCTGACCGTGCCAGCATTACCTGACATGCAGCTGTGGGATGCATCGATCTGCAAACTGACTGTAATGACTGAAACCTCTAAAGCAAGGGACTGTCATTTAATAAGGAGTTTCTAAATAGTACCTGGCACCCCGAGTCCTACCCTGGTTGCAACGTGTAGGTACTACGAAAATATAAAGGTTAAATTTATTATGATAATAAAAGATTGTGGGAGCTGTGCTGCTGAAATCGATCAGAGAAAGATTAAACAATAAAATGCTGGTTCAAGGCACACTGAAGTAAGGGGGAGCATTCATTGGACTTTGGATCAGACCCAAAATTAAAGGTTTCTTTCTTAAAAGAGATTTAAAATTCACTATATAGATCTCCTACACATTTTTTCCAAGGGTTTTTAAGAAATACCAACTTAAAAATCACCACCTTTCTTCCGTTCTGTGTTACTTGGAAGTATATTTTCTTGATAAATCAGTGACACAAACTGAAATAGTAAAAATAAATGTTTTTTATTTTGCAAATACCACCTGCACATCTAAAAGCCAGTAAGATTCTGCCTGCATGTGGAGGGGGGAGAGCTGGTGTATTGATCAGCTGAAGTGCTGCAGAGACTATAAACTGATAGTCAGAAGGAGGAAAGAAAAACAAAAAGAAATCACAGGAGAAGACATAGCAGCAGAAAATCTGTTGAAATTAATCCACTGCTGTCTTCTTCTCAGTTTTTATCCCCAAATGAGACTATATCTCAGTCTGTTTCTGGTCAAGACCAAGCATAACAAACCTTAAACATTTGGTTTATATTTTTTTCCCCATGAAACTTTGAAGGAATTATGGAGAAATTCAAGGCATGTCTTTAAAAATTCTGATCAGGTTTCCTCTGGAGTCTTGCTGCTGGAAGAATGTCTTATGGGTAAATTTCCACTCTCTCAGCGGGGCAGTGTTTTGCATGAACCAACTCCCAGGAGAAATGTTGTGTGCTTATTCTGTGCAACAAGGCTCAGGCAACATCTCCATAATAAACTGACCAGAGAGAGGGAGGGAAAAGCAGTTGACCTGAGGGGAAAGGGGGAGGGATGAGGAGAAGACGACAGTGTGTATTTCCAAAACCAGACAGTGCTATTCATAAACCTAAAAAAAAACAACCCCAAACCCACTAAACACCACAAAAACAGCCCCCTGAAATATTTGTACAGGTTTCCAGTGTGCTATATTACTTACAGCAGTTAAAGAGTGTGAATATCACTTTAACAGAAATGCGCACGTTAAGGGTATGAGATAAAGCTCCTCAAACAAGGAATCCTTGTGTCAGGTAATATTTTTGGTCTCTTTTAGAGAAAGTCAGAAAAATACTCCCCTTCTTTATTCTTTTACTGCTTGGACTTTAGGCTTTTTTATGCTTCCCCAAAAAATGGACTTCACTTTTCAGTCTTTTTTGAACCTGGTTGGCAGTACATACTGTCTCACTAATGGAGCTTGTTGTTACTGGGCTATTTCTTGGTATGGTTCTGTGATTCAATACTTTTAATTATCTTTTTATTACAACATGTACTAGGTCCTAACATAGAGTAGATTTACCGATAAGGCTATATACCACTTGTATTGTATCCATTTATAGTCGTTTTTATAATGGTATCTCGCTAATAAAATGTTATCTTATTCATTCAATTTGTGTGTAATAAATCAACAGCCTGTTCGCTTTCTTCTCATGCAGATATGGGTATAAGTATGTACGACTGTGTGCATGTACTAAACCCAATGATGTTGCTTGCATGCAAATGGAAATTAGCTTAAGAGCATTTCATTAATGAAAGTGTAGCTGTTTGCCTGTGACCTGAGTAAAATTAATACCCTAAATAAAATAAAATAACATGGGACTTTATTTTACCTCTCACAAGTCGTTTGAAAAAATGCATCTAGCCCATTTTTTCCTGCCGTTATTTCCCTATTACAAATTGCAGACCTAAATAATTGTAAGTCGTATGTGATGCTCTCTTTCAGTGTTTTTTCTGCTGTATAAGATAAATCAGGGATTCCCTGATTTACGCTTTTTGTATAAAATCACAAAGATGCTGCATTAGCTAGCTGTGGAAGTAGCAGCAAATCTCACTCTACATATATGCAAACAAGGATGTATTTAGCTGCTTGCACTGCATTGGTATCACATTTAGAAATGCGTGATATACATAATGGAAGATGAAGTCATGCTCTATGCCCTTGCTTTAAAGGTGGCCCATAGAAAACAGCACTTACACTGTACCTCCTTTCAGAGGAACCTGAATCAGACTACAGATATCGTGAGGGTATGGTAACAAAGATAAAAATACCTTGGATTTAGTCTGCAGCCTTTAAAAGCGTAATTACTTTCATACAGATACTAAAAGTTTAAAACAAGCTGTAAAATGGAAAAAGTAAAGAATTGGGTATTTCAATTTCTGTAAAAACAAGCAAACAAGAAGCCCGCCGTCATTCTGTTTGTTCTGTATGTGACCATTCACCTCTGTAGAAGAATAATCCCAATAGCCATACTACTTAAGACTTTAGGTTTTAAACTACTTTAGACTTGACATTAGGAAACATTTCTTTACCAAGAGAGTGGTCAAACATTGGCAGCAGCTTCCTGGGGTGGTGGTTGATGCCCCAACCCTATCAGTGTTTAAGAGGCATTTGGACAATACCCTTAATAAAGTGCTTTAACTTTTGCTTAGCCCTGAGTTGCTCAAGCAGTTGGACTAGATGATCATTGTAGGTCCCTTCCAATTGAAATTTTCTTTTCTTTTCTTTTCTTTTCTTTTCTTTTCTTTTCTTTTCTTTTCTTTTCTTTTCTTTTCTTTTCTTTTCTTTTCTTTTCTTTTCTTTTCTTTTCTTTTCTAAAAGACAATTGAAGAGTAAAATCCACACATTAACAACATTTTTAGGAAAATATAAATTGGAATTTGCCATGAAGAAAGCAAATATATTACTGTAACTGTTATAGGATGGAGAACTTACATCCTAAACACAAACTGAGTCACCAAAACATTATACACACTAAAGACAGTGAGAGTATTCTGATCACTTTTCTCTCTGATCCACATTTTTAAGTTTTCCTCTCCTTCTGCTGAATACTTGATCAAACCATCTTCTAGTTGGTAGAATCAGTCCATGCAGCTCTTACCACTGTTTGGAATCATCTGATGAGTAAATGAAAAAGGAAACTAAAGGATTAGATTAGTGATCAGATTTACTCTAAAGATTTCTAGTGTGATTATTTGAATTTGAGAACCTGGGAATAAAATAAGATTTAGGACTGATTATACATGTATGTGTATCTCTAAGTTGTTCTAAATGGAAAAATAACTTGTTCTTGCATGAAAGAAGTGCACGGACATTATTTCTTGATCAGAAGCAAGAAGCGTCTGTCTCTGAGAGCAGGGTGGCAAGTGTCTGCTTTCATTTCAAGAACTGCCTACTAGTTTTCTCACTGGAGACTGCAACTGGTGTTAGCTGGTGACTCAATGTTTCTCAAAAACAAGAATCCCTTTCAGAAGAAACTGAGAGATTTGAGCAGAAAATGAGGTGTTTCTCCTTGGCCAGAGAAATTCAAAAGCCTGTTAGGGCAATGGACATTTCCCCCTCCTTATTATTCAGTTTTTGGAGGACATTTACCATATTTTTAACTCCTATAAAGAAAGCACTTGCTGATCAGTGAATGTTATTCATTTTCTACTGTTGTAGATTCTAGTCTGGCTGTACGCCCATCTGATCAAATCTCGAAGAGATACAGGTGAGGGTCATCTAGGTATGGTAGAAACCTCTGTCCAGGGAGAAATTTTATTTTGTATTTTATTGTGTCCAAATGCATAATTTATTTATATGTTTGGTTTTGATCCTATTAAGTATGGCATGTTAAAAGACAATATGCAAAGCTTGGTTAAAGAATCAGCTCCTTAATTTTTTCCCCCCAGAAACTCGTGATAATTTCCTCCTTTCCTCTGAAAAAAATCTTTTTTAAATCTTTAATTTTTTCCTTGGTTACATTTATATTATTAGCCTCAGTAATTAAATCCTTAGGAGTTCAAACTGTTGAATCTCTGTCTGTGAACTGCAATTCTTAGTTCAGAGTACCGTGTTGGCTAATCAATATCCCTACAATATTCCAGTTCTCATTATAAAGGTCTGATCCTTCTCCACTGAACTCGGGGACTGGTTTTCCATCTCAGCACGGGCAGGATTAGAATTCAGCCATATCTTCATCAATGCTATAGCCTTTGATAAAGACAACAGAAAATTCTATTGATGTGTGTATACCAGATATTTGATGGTTTAAGACAAATTTTAAATCACAGAATCACAGAATCTTCTTGGTTGGAAGGGACCTTTGAGATCATCGAGTCCAACCAACAAAAAACAAACAAACAAACAAACAAAAAAACCAACACCAAAACAAAATAAACACCCACAAACAGATGCAAACCAACAATCTCAGGCACTACAGCATGCCCTGAAGTGCCATGTCTACACGTTCCTTAAATACCTCCAGGAATGGCGACTCCACCACCTCCCTGGGCAGGCTGTTCCAGTGCCCAACCACTCTCTCAGTAAAGTAATTCTTCCTAATATCTAATCTAGACCTCCCCTGCCAGAACTTCAGACCAATTTTAGACTTTAGACAAATAGATTTATCTGTCTGTTTATAAAAAGAGAAGTTTGAAGGAAAAACTAAGCAGTATCCTTTAAGATAGCATCCAGTGTGTTGACTGTTGAAACTATGCTAAATTGGTACACTCTTTTCTTTTTCTCTTTCTTTTTTTCTGTCTTCCTTTTCTTTTGAAGTATTTCAGGGAGTGTCAAAACTCATAACAATGGTGTTGCTTTTAATTCTTAATCATAATAATAGTAATAATAAAAATTGTGAGGGAGGGGGTTGAGATCCAGATTTTCCAAACAATGTTCTCTTCTAAGCCAAAACCAAATCATCAAATCCAAGTCCAGATAGGGGATTAATCCAAGCACAGTGGCTCAGTCACCTTTTCCATGAGTAGGGTGAATTTTAAAAAAATAATCCAAACCAAGAAGTACTTTTTTGTCTAAACCCCAACTTTTCCATGTATAAGTGTTTTACAAAATGCAAGAACAAGATAAAAGAATCCTAACCCTTTCTGTCCAAAGGATTCATTGTTTTAGTTAATTGTTTTTCAGCCTGAGCTCAGCCTTTTCTGTTTGTATGCAACGTTCCTACCGGCTACCCTGAAATCTCTGAATGAGATGCCTAACCTGGAATCCTGGGCATATGGATCGATTGTGCTACTGTATTTTATTTCCTTTCTATAACCGAGTCCTGGGTCTCCAGGGAGCAAGGTATTTAACATTAGTGTGAATAAAGTGCTTAAGGTTTAAACACGTGCTTAGGAGTTTTACTGGGTTCGTTTTATAGTTAACTGTCAGCCTTTGAAATGATCAGAAAATTAACTTGTTAATTAATGACAGTGTTTTGGAAAGAAAATTTCTATTACTCATAAGTATTACAGGTAGGAGGAAGTGGCTGATGGTGAACATGACAGATCATTGATACACAGTGATCTCAGATTGCTTGTTAAGATAAGTGGAAGTGGATGCTACGTGTCATAGAGTGGTCAAACGGAGATGAATACGGGACAAAGCCAATGCTTGGAAAATGGAGACTGTTGTGGGAAGCTGTGACTTTAAAAGTCTTTTGAGTTCTGGTAAATAATCAGCTAAAGGTGAGCTGCCAGCTAACACAGTAGGGAAACTAATGTGATGTTTGGATATATCAGATGGGGAAATCTCAAGTAAGGGATAGGAAAATAATTTTATTTTTTTGGGTCTAGTGGAAATCTAAAGAGACTCTGGGTTCAGTTTTGGTGTTCACTTTTTGAGAAAGATGATATACTTCAGAGAGTGTTGGGAGAAAAAAGAAAAGAATAGTTAAAATATATTTTTTTAAATGTGCTTTGCAATGAAAGAATCTGAGATCTCCATCTGTTTTCTTATCAGAGGAGGTTATTTAGTCCTGGTGTACAAGTACTAAAATAGAGAAGAAAATTCTAGAAGGTTACAGACAAAAGCAAAACAACACTCTGAAGCTGGAAATTGAGGGCAGTTTCTTAAATTAACTATTGTAATACACTTTTCAAAATCAATGGAACAACTTAGCTAAGATTTTTAACCCTGTGACTCCCTATTGCAGGAAACATAAAAATAGGTGATTTTGTTAAAAATCTGTGCTCCTGGTCAAAAATTAATTTTTTGGGAAAACATCCATGGTCTGAGTTAGACAGAGAGGTCAGTTTTCATGACAGCAATGTCTCTTTCAGCCTTATCTTTTTCTGATAAGAATCTGTAGAAAGCAGTTCAGTCCCTGCTTTTAAGAGAAAAAAATAAATAAATGATACTAGCTTTCTCTTCAGAGAAATGAGAAAAGCTTCCATAAAAAGAGTAGATACCTTCCCCTCTCAAAGTCTGTGCTATGTTTACACTAAAGTGGCTTGTAAAACTGTAATTTCCTTTATATGCATAAGGAAAAATAATGAGATGGAATTATGGAAGAAGGGACATTTTGTCTTCAGGAGACAAAATGGCACAGCAAAGGAATGCAGGCCTAAAGCCACCTCATATTAACCAAAAAGAAGACTGAATTAGCTGAAAATCATAGAATCATAGAACAGTTTGGGTTGGAAGGGACCTTTAAAGGTCACTTAGTCCAACCCCCCTGCAATGAGCAGGGACATCTTCAACCAGATCAGGTTGCTCAGAGCCCCCTCCAACCTGACCTTGAATGCTTCCAGGGATGGGACATCTACCACCTCTCTGGGCAACCTGTGCCAGTGTTTCAGCACCCTCAGCATAAAATATTTCTTCCTTATATCTAGAATAAATCTTCTCTCTTTTAGTTTGAGACCCCTCGTCCTATCATAAGAGGCCCTGATAAAAATCTGTCCCCATCTTTCTTATAAACCCCCCTTATGTACTGAAAGGCCGCTTTTAAGGTCTCCCCGGAGCCTTCTCTCCTTCAGGCTGAACAACCCCAACTCTCAGCCTGTCCTCATAGGAGAGGTTCTCCATCCCTCTGGTCATTTTTTTGGCCCTGTGACTTGAAGTACTGTGGGACTCAGGTATGGCCTTCCCTGACAAGGGTTGTGGGCAGAGCTGCCCCCTTCCCTGGGACTGATGCACTGGAAAGTAAGCACTCCTGCAGGTGCTCCTCTGAGCGCCCAGCACAGTGCCAGTGATGCTGGTCAGGGAGGAGAGAGCGGTTCAGCTCCCAAAAGTAGCAGTGCTCCAGCCCTCTAAAGCGTGAGAGTGGTCTAGTGGGAGGTGTCCCTGCCCATGACAGGGGGGGTTGGAACTGAATTATCTTTAAGGTCCCTTCTAACCCGAACCATTCTATGATTCTATGATAAGTTGTATAAGCATTTACAAGACGGTGTTTGTATGTGCTTTGCTTTTCCAGACCCCATGAATGGCGCAATCCCCTGAGAGTTTGTTGGGTTTGGCAATAGTATCACTAAATATACTGCATGTAATACTGCAATTACTTTCTTACAGGTTTTGCTTTTCCTACTTTTTCTTTGGCAATTATTTCCTGATTCACCTCTGTAGCATAAAAATTATGTTTCTCAGAGCTGGCTAACCTAAAGAAGATGGGAACTGCCTACATCTTTTCCTTTGTTTTTTACTCTGAGCATTTTATACAAAGCAAAAGGTCTGTTTAAAGCCACAAGTAGAAAACTTCTACTTGCTTTAAAAAGTCTGTTATTTATATTAATTCTTGTCTCTGAGTTTGTGTGAATTTCTTGTAATTACAATGCCATCTTAGCCTGTTATGGCATTGCCTAAATTATGGACTAAGTTGCACTGAGATCAAGGAATCAACGTGCTTCATTGTCACATTTTGTACTCAGCTCTCCTACTTTAGGCTAAGACACTGCTCATCTTTTCCCTCCTTCTAAAACTACAGAAATGTCATTGGTGTTTCATTTTTTTCTTTATGAATGGTTAATATAGATGACCCTAAGGCCAGAAGAAAATAGTCCGGTTTCAACATTATCACATTCTTATATACTTCTACCTTAAATTACAGAAGGAAGAAGCTTCAGAAATCCACGTCCTTTAAAGAGACTGATGGCATTTAGCCTTGATCCTGAATGGTACTGAGCATTCTTTCCCTGGTCCTGTAAATTCTTAACTTTTAAGTTCTCTGCAGCTGTCTTTGTGTTTTAGGTCAAGCATGTGTTTAAGTGTTTTGTTGGATTTGGGCCAGAATGCTCAGCATTTTAACTGAAGAGGTTTAACCTATGGAATCTGGATCCCTTAAACTTGAAATCAGACATCTAACATTTCCAAGACCAGCAATTAAAATAACTTTCAATCTCTCTTGGCTAAAGTATTGATTAAGAAACAAATTTAATCGTCATCAGTTCTGCTTAGACTCTGATCTTGCAAACAGCTGCACATATGCTTAACTTTACTAACCCATAGATTTCAGTGTTAACATTAAAGTCTCTAAGTGATTTGGAGAGAAAATCATCTTTACTGTTACCACATCTCCTCACTGCAGTTTTTTCACAAGGAATGCAGTATGGTTGAGGTCTTCTGGTGAATGGTAAAGTATTCTGGTCCAACTTTAGAGATATCTCCTGCCTTCTCTGACAAAGTTTGACTTCAGTTATGATAAGCAAGGAGGCATTTGTTTGCTGTAGTTTTTAATTTGGCAGGGGGATATTTTACTGGTTGTTAGGAGAGAAATGGGTTCTGCTTCCTAGTTAGGACTTTGTTTTCATTGGATGAGAATGAGAGCAAATATTTGGACATAAATGTTTTATGGCAGTACCATATGGTCCTTGGTATTTTATTTTTAATTTTTTGCAGTTGCATTAAAATTCCTTTAATATTACCAATGTATTTCATTTAAAAGATAAATGCTGCTTGTAACCTGAACAGCTGTTTTTCCTAAATTTACTATAGCATCAAGAGTTTTGCTTCTTTGAAACTCAGTGGTTTATCTGAATAGACAGTTTTATCTATGTTTGTTTGTGGAGAGCTTGTTTCTCTTTCAACTGATAAATACCATGTCAGTTATATTGCATGGTCACAGCTTTGGTCTTAATTGTAGTTTTTGATTAATTTCTAATAGCAATCCGTGGAATTAAGTAATTGGTTAATGTGTGTTGCCAGGATTTTCTTCCCCTTGAAAGAAATGGTGCTAAACTGAATGTGAAGGAATCAAACAACCAAAAAGAAACCTCTTCCGTTCTTTCTTTTTCCCTTCTTCTCCCAAAGGAAAAAATTTCCCTTAACTGGCACTGAAGACTCAAAACTGAAGATAGACCTTATTCTCTTCTCCCAGGGTAGTACTACAGGGGAAATAAGGTTCAAAATCTGAAGGCCCTTGCAGCACCTAGGGACTTGCTGGGACAAATGAAACACACAGGGGTTTAATCTTGTGAGTATCTTCACAGAAGAAAAATGTTAGATTGGAGTAAAATTACTACAGAGTTATCACTCAGTATTTTCCGGTGTCCAACAGCGTCCGTGCTATACAACAAAAGCAAATAGAGTAAGAGCTGTACCCAAACAGCTCATGTGTGCACTAAATCATACCCTAATAAATCGGGAAGAAGGGCAATGAGGGCATTTGAGAGACTCTTTACCTTTTTAACTGTATCTGGCCCACAGTCCTCTTTTTTGCTTTTTAAAAATTCTGCAGTTTTAGGGGGGAGGGGGAGGGAGGAGAAGAGTAAGATTTCATATCAAAGCCTAATTTTATACTTATATTCTAAAAACTTATTTTCTGTGAGAAGTTAATTCAGTAATAGTCACCAGATGGTGTGCAAATACTAATGAGGGGATGTTATGACTCTTGGGTTCCTTGTGGAGGTTGTAGGAGTCGGCATCTTGCCATCAGAAAATAGATGCCGGGGGAGTTGAAGTGCTCCCTGGGGAGGATGTGACTGGACCGGCAGGGCTTCATTTTTGTTGCTGCTTTGTTGGTGGGAGTTCTACGAGTTGTAAGAAACTTTCTCTTCATTAGTTTTAATGAAAGAGAAAATGGTGGGATATGGTGCTCTGTATCGCTACGTTGAAGGATATGATTAATCTTTGTTTTCATTGAACCTGAACAAATACATAATACAATTTTTAAAAGTGAAGTAGAGTGCTACTGTAGCCCAGAGAGATTTGGAGTTTGGGACACAGGGCGAGATGGTCATTTATGGGGTAAAGAAACAGTTTTTTCAAGGAAGAAGGGAAACATTCTTTTTTTTTCTTTTTTTTTCTAGAGGAATACTTAATGCTACCTCTTTAGAATGATAATGCTGTGTGTTTTCTGCCATATGATTTATTGCTAGTTAATCCATCACATCTGTTCTCTGTCCCAGTGGCAGCATATAAACATTGTAAGGCAAGCAAGATGAAACAGAGCTCTGGGATGTCTTTTATAACAGATCTATGTAAGTGTGAAAGTAGAAATGTCTGTTGATTCATAGCAGCATACTAAGGAGCTTCTAGTCAACAATGGGCACTGACATGTCAATTCCCTTGTGTGACTTGGGCTCTTTTACCATCCACTCACTCACTCATCCTCGGAATTTACACTGCCAAACTGAAAAGGAAAAGAAAATGTTGACAAATACATAACACTGTCTCTTCCAGGCACATTGCATTTATATTTGCCAAGAGGAGAGCTACTGACTTCAACTATTGAAAGCCTTGGGACGTGCATTCAGGGGCTAAATAATGAGATGTAGAGTAGTGTGCTGCTATGGAGAAGTCTGATGCAGTCATTGGTCTTATTTATGTTCATAAAAGGTGTACCCATATTATATAAACTGTGATGATGTTCTTTTAAATCACTCCTGGTGAAAATTGTTAGGAAATTGCGTAGTCCTAACATTTAGGATTGAGACATACTTGTGAAGCACCTTGGCCGACTGCATTTCTTCTGTTTCCAGTGATGGATAGAGTTAAATGTGTACTGTTGTAACCTTTTTATGAATACTAATTTTACTCAGAAAAACAGTTAATTCAGAGCAATTTTTATATAATAGCTTGCTTGTGAGTGTCGAGAAGTGTACCTGAACGTACATGTGCCTGCAGAGAACAAATTGATCCACTAGGAACTGTAGATTTGTCAGCTTCATTAAGAAACAGTGAAATTGTTTTAAGAACAATATTGCCTGTATTTATGGCATCAGTAGAGCATGTAACATGACACATCAAACACGATGAACTTAGGGAACTAAAAAAATGGACAACTTGACCGAAGCACAGGTAGACAAAGTAAGCCTTAGTGCACCCCAACCTTCACTTCCCTAGTTCAAGCTTGGATATATTTTAGTCTTAAATGCTTTGAGTGAGGCATACTGTGATGACTTCTGGTTCTAGGTTCAGAAAACCAAAGCAAGCTATTTTATGAATTTGGTTCACTAGCTTCTGGAATTTGACAGATATCTTTTGGAATTACAAAGAGATTTTTAAAAAGCTTTTTCTAAACCCAGATTCTGTTTGGTTTCCATTTTGCTTCAGGCCTACATGAATTTAAGACATTCACTTGCCTAATCCATGACATTTTTTTCTTTTCATTCTGTTAATCTCTGCCTGTAATTGTAAGGTATATGTCAAAAGCTAGAATGTATATTTCTATCTTGCCAATGAAATTTTTATATTCTCCATTATCCAGGTTATTTAAATGGAGACGAAGGTTCTGAACCTTACAACTAAAAGCATTTTGCTATCTTAATAGCCTGAATATCATAGATTCCCATTGTAGTTGCCTGAAAAATCCTGCATGTGTAACTGGCATGTCAGGACATAGATCTGGAATCTGCTTCCATTACCACTGTGATAGTATTTAAAAAAAGAAGTTTGGCAACCTGCACTATATGGAGATAAGGACTTGATCACTTGTGTCAGCAGTTGTTGGCAAATAAATTTCCTTGTGGAGCTCCTCAACACCCTAACAGAGTTTCTGTTTACATCTAAATTAATACGTAAAGATGAGAGAAATAACATTCCGCTGAGCTTCCACTGAAGTTTCAAACGGGTTTGGATGGGAAAATTGATGGGAAAATGGGAAAATTCCCCACAGAGTCAGGGAATAGCTGAGGTTGGAAAGAACCTTTAGAGGTCATCTCGTCCAACACTTCTGCTCAAACAGGGCCATCTAAAGCAGGTAACCCAGGACCTTGCTCAGATGGCTTTTGGATATAGAATCATAGAATGGTTAGAGTTGGAAGGAACCTTAAAGATCATCTAGTTCCAACCCCCCTGCCATGGGCAGGCACACCTCCACTAGACCAGGTTGCTCAAAGCCCCATCCAGCCTGGCCTTGAACACTTCCAGGGATGGGGCAGCCACAACTTCTCTGGGCAACCTGTTCCAGTGTCTCACCACCCTCACAGGAAAGAATTTCTTTCTGGTATCTAATCTAAATCTCCCCTCTTCCAATTTAAAACCGTTACCCCTTGTCCTGTCACTACACTTCCTGACAAAGAGTCCTTCCCCATCTCTCCCGTAGGCTCCCTTCAGATATTGGAAGGCTGCTATGAGGTCTCCCTGAAGCTTTCTCTTCTCCAGGCTGAACAACCCCAGCTCTCTCAGTCTGTCTTCATAGGAGAGGTGCTTCAGCCCTCTCATCATCTTTGTGGCCCTCTGCTGGACCTGTTCCAACAGGTCCATGTCCTTTCTCTGTCGAGGACTCCAGAGTTGGACATAGTACTCCAGGTGGGGTCTCACGAGTGCAGAGTAGAGGGGTAGAATCACCTCCCGCGACCTGCTGGCCACACTTCTCTTGATGCAGACCCTTTGATATCTCAAAGGATGGAAGTTCTGCAACCTCTCTCTGGGTAATTCCAGTGCTTAGTCATCCTCAGTGTAAAAAAGTATTTCCTGATGTTCAGAGGGAACCTTCTGCCTTTCAGTTTGTGCCCATTGCCTCTTGTCACTGAGTACCACTGAAAAGAGCCTGGTTCTGTCCTCTATGCACCCTCCCTTCAGGTATGCACCCTCCCTTCAGGTATTGATCCACATCAATGAGATCCCCCTGAGCCTTCTCTTCTCCAGGCTAGACAGTCCCAGGTCTCTCATATGTGAGGTTATGATCCCTTCACTGTCTCTGTGGCCCTTTGTTGGACTCTCTCTAGTATGTCCACACCTCTCTTGTACTGGGGAGCCCTGAGCTGGACACAGCACTCTTGGTGTGGCCTCACCAGTGCAGAATTGAGGGGAAGGACGACCTCCCTCGACCTGCTGGCAACACTCACTCAAATCAAATCAAATGGTAATCAAATAGTACCTCTCATGATTTGTATTCCATCATACCGGCTGAGATACAGCGACATCTAACCTCCATTTTTCAAGCACTTGAAAACAGTTTCAGTCTCTGATCTCTTCAGCTCCTGCTGAAATTGAGCTCTTTTTCAGCTCCTGATACACTTTTCATGTGGCCATTAGAATAAGAAATTACATCTATAGGACTGTATTGTTTTCAGCTTGGGAAGTTATATAAATCAATTGTTACCTAAACAAAAGCGGTTTCTGCACAGTTCCATTTGTTATGGGGTATGGAAGTGGCTGGGACATAATCAAACACCTGCACTGATTTGTGCTGAGCCCCTAGGACAACTAGACAGGAGGAGAGTTTGCTGTGGCTGCACTTGTAAATTAAGCAGCATCCAGGAGTGTTCCCAAGCACTGCCGTTTCCCTGGCACTTTTGGGAGAGCAGTTCCTGGCATGACTTTCATCTGTGCCCGCTGGCACGTTCCCAGATGATTCCTACACGTAGCTCAGAGATTAGCGCAGGTGAGGGACCACTCCCAACGGGCTCTTTGCATGTGTCCACCCAGTTTTGGATGCTCAAGCTGGTCTATAACATGGCTGCACACCCTTCTGTGCCCTCTGCCCTCTGTGTTGCAGTATGGTCTCGGGCACATTTATGTTAGTGGTATAGGCACAACCTCTGCCTCTGGGTCCCCTGGTGCCTCCCGTATGTGTGCCAGGGTATAAACAGAGAAACGAGGTTATAGTGGGGAAAAGGCTAAATGAACACAGTGGAATAATAAAGTGGAGCTTATAATTCCTAATCAATACCAGATGGAAGAGATTTGTAAATACCATAGCAAAAGTAAAGTTAAGAAAGGGTTTAAAGGATAAAGTAATGGCGTTTTAAAAGTCTGGTGGAGCTGTTCTCTCTGCATACCAAGGCAGTCTGAGAGAAATCATCGCTGCTTGCAGGGCGGCAGCAAGAATTTGATATTCATGTTGTTGTCAGAATGAACTGGGGGATGGGGGCTCGGTAAGGTAAGAGATCTACCTAACAGACTGTTGTGAAGTTCTGACAAGATGTATAATTTACTGAAGTGGAAGTCATCAACCAGCGAACCTAAGGGCCCGTGCAGTTTGGTACAATATATGGCAAAATGTAAGGCCTCAGAAGTTTCCAACAAAGAAGTCATAAGTCATACCAATGTCAAAAAGTAGGTTAGTCTCGTAATTTGTTCTCTGAGGGTCAGCAAATACAACTGTATTATATTATATGTATTGCAGTTACAAATATTTCTCACCACAGATTCAACACAGATATATATAAAATCTATTAATGTATTAGATTAGATATTTAATCTACCAAAAATTAGTTAACTTTTCTTGTTTGGTTATCAGTATTCACAGCTTGTGTACTTGCAAATGCATGAAGAAGGGAGAAGTTAGCAGAAATCTGTTTTCCTTCCAACCTTCTGGGAATATAACTGTAAGGAGAACGGAATATTATCAAAGGCACATTAGTGCAGTATTTCATTGCCGGGGGGGGGCGGGGAGAAGAAGCGACCAAGTAACTCACTACTGTTGTCAGATTTCACATGCCCCAGGCCACCCCCACCATGGATTTTGTAGGCAACATAGATTCTCATAGTTTTGTTTGCTTCTTACCCTTTTGTTAGATCAAACTGTGGTGGATTTGCTTAGCTTTGAAGCAGAAGTTATTAACAAAAACACATTACCAAAAGAGCTGTTTGCCATGATTCAATCCAGTGGCAAACTCTATGGTTGTAGCAAATCTAGAGGCTAAACTCAGGCAGATGACCATAAACTGATTTCCAGTGAGCTCCTTACTATATTTAATTGAAGAGCAGGTCATACCATGTTCCCACTGACACACTCAAGAAGAAAAGGACAAAAGTAGGACTGTGAAATACGGAATCTCAAAGCTAAGTAATAAAGGAGTTTGTTGGTGTAGTGAACACTTAAAACTCAAAGAGAATGAAGATGGAATTGAAGTCCTAGGAATTGCCAAGAGGTGTGTTTTCAATTCTGAACCTTTTTTGCAGTGTGATGGAGCTCTACCTTTTTTTAAAGTACCATTTATTTCTTTTTCATCTTAATCTAGATTTACTATGCAGCAGGAAAAAAAAGTAGTTTTTCAGCCGTATTTCAGATAAGCCTTTAAACCACTTGTGGAAATGGCAGAATAACTGCATTGCATGGAACTTGAATCTTTTTCAGGTGGTTAGATATGTAAATTGTTGAAAAGCTTTGTATTTTTTTCCTTTGGAGGTGGCTTGGAGAGGTTGTGGCAAGGACTTAAAAATACAAGTAGGAATAATTTTTTAAAATATGTAAGGAACATAATATAAATAATCATTATATAAGTGTAGCTCTCCAGCGAGTTGCAAGTAGAAAAGATAGCGTATATTTTAAGATTAACTTTGTTATATGTGACAACAACATTAACTCTTTATGAAGGAGGGGAGGGAACCCGAGGTTGCTGCGCTGCCGCCCTTTGACACTGAGTAGTTACAGTAGGTGAACTGGAATCTCTGCTTTTGTTTTCCCAAACACTCTTACGGCACATGTCTAGAAAAACAAGCTGAGACTTGAAAAGCGTACTTGGTGTGTTACATCTTTCCTTGGAAATCCATTTAAAATAGGATTGTCTTCCCTGAATGCATAAAATGCCCAATGTTGAGTGCAAATTTAGTAACTGCTGCAGATATTTGACAATCCACAGTACTTCTGAGCAGGCACAGATACTTACTTTCCAAAATACTTTTGAAATTCCATTATAATAGTTTTATACTAGTAGATCACTTACCTTGCTTTGAGAGAATTTTTTTTAAACCAGTTGAATTATGTAAATGTTATATACCTAGTTTAGCCTTCACCAGAGCTAATATTAGTGCTACTTTCTTGATTTTTGCGTTGGGCTCTTTTTTTTACTGTGGAGCTGTCTTGGGATATAGACTGGGACTTGGGTGTGAACAACTGCTCTGGTAGACAGGAATTTGGCATCTCTAGCTGCTGCTTCTGTGATAAGAGTTGCTCCTAATCGAGGAACTAGGATGTCTGTGATTATACTGCCTGGCTACCAGGGCTGTGGTAAGCGGAACTGCTCAGTGATGCTTTCCTGAAGACTTGTGGGAGATACTTGTCGGCCACACCTGGAGTATTGTGTCCAGTTTTGGGCACCTCAATACAAGAGAGATACCGAGGTGCTGGAGCGGGTACAGAGGAGGGCAACGAAGCAGGTGAAGGGCCTGGAGAATAAATCGTACAAAGAACGATTGAGGGAGCTGGGATTGTTTAGTTTGAGGAAGAGGAGACTGAGGGGTGACCTCATCACTCTCTATAACTACTTGAAAGGACATCGTAGAGAGGTTGGTGCTGGTCTCTTCTCACAAGCAAACAGCGATAGAACCAGAGGGAGTGGATTCAAGCTGCAACAGGGTAGGTTTAGACCGGACATTAGGAAGAAATTCTTCACAGTAAGAGTGATCAGACACTGGAACGGGCTGCCCAGGGAGGTGGTTGAGTCACCGTCCTTGGATGAGTTTGAGAGTCTCTTAGATGTGGTGTTGGGGGATATGGTGTAGGGAAGAACTTTGTAGAGTAGGGTAGATGGTTGGACTCGATGATCCCAAGGGTCTTTTCCAACCTAGATGATTCTATGATTCTATACGATCTGGGGGTTTTTTTGGGTAAAATTGAAGGAATATGAGAAGGCTTTGAGAGGACTGGCAGAGCTCAGGTGGGTTAGTTTGCAGCTGGCCTGTCGAGTGGATGTTAGCTTCTCAAAGGGAGTGGACTGCCTGACTGTAGGCTGACCTTCACATTATGGAAAGAGATTTATGTGTGCATGAGGGGAGGTGGCTGTGTATACACTCTAATATTACTCCACTGAATTAACATCTTTAAGACTATAAAACGTCTTTCACAATGAGATTTTTCAGGGGAAAACTGTTTATGTATATTTACTGATTTATAAAGATTCTGAGAGTAAATTTTCATTAAACCTTTGCAATTAGGGAACTTTTCACTTGTGGTGACTAAATACTGTCTGATAAGTGCAGTGAATGTTGCACTTGTCAAACAGTGCCTTGAAATGTGATTTCTTCCCCCTGAATACTGTTGAAAATCATTTATTAAGTGCCAAAAGTGTATTACTGCAGTACGAAGAGCAGAACAGGACTCAGTTTGGCTCCAAGGAGATTACAAGACATCAGATATTTAAAGGAATAAATACACTGGGCGATTCAGATTCAGATTCAGATGTTCTAACTGGCAGTGGTGTCATTGTTTTCTCTTCATCTGTCCTCCCTCGTAGCTCACATGAAAGACAGTGAATGGGTAAAACACTTTCATCTAGGCTGCTTAGTGCTGCAAAAGAAAGATTTGGCCTGGGAAAAGTGGGTTGCCTAAGTACGAGAGTAAAAGGGAGGCCTAGGTCTACAGTTGTAAAAACTGAGTTTTCCCGCATTACTGTGCCACATGTACAGCAAGAGGGTTGCAGAGCTCTCATCATTTAGTGGCTGGAGAAGTGACTTTGGTATGAGGACTATAAATTTTATTTGTGACAAGCTCTATGACCTCAGGGGAGTTTTTTTATTTATCTGGGTTTCAATTCATCCAACTATAAAAAGTGGAAAATAATGATTTTCCACCTTTCCAAAGTGCTTTGAAAGCATTATAGGTACCATTTACAGAATATGCAAAATATTGGTGATATTCAAACTGACTTAGAGGGAAAGTCCTTATCTTCTCACCCATCCCTTGGGATATCCAGCTGTCTTAACTAGATTTTAGGTGCATCTCCAAATATTAGTATTCATAAATCAGTTTCAGAAAAGTTTTCAAAGCCGAACTTCATGATCACATTTGGTATAATTCTTAACAAAAATGAAAGCCCAAGGTATTTCTTTTTGATGTCATTAATTATTCCTCTGTAGAGTTTAGCTAATGAATTTTAAGGATGATGAGCATCCAAATGGTCATTGGTCTACTCTGAACCCCTGTTTAAAACTTACCTTGAGTCCAGTGGCTCTGCTTGAATGATAGATTACCTTTCAGGGGGAAAAAAAAAAACAGACAGAAAAAACAAAAACTCATTCTGGTCTTGGTTTAAACATCTCTAATAATAGAAAATCCACTACAAACCTTGGTAAATTGCTCTGGGGTTAATTGTGTTCACTGCAAAAATATGTACCTTTTCTCTAGTCTGAATTTGCTTAGCTTCAGCTGAGGTTTCAGTGTTAATTCTCGTATTGATTTTAAAACGTGAAAATTCATTTTTATTTTTAACAGGAAATGGGTCTGAGTTTCAGTACACTGTGGAATAGAAACAATGTTGAAATTATTTTTCTGTGAAATAATTTTCCTGTTATTCAGTCATCTCTACTATTATCCTGAAATAGTTTTGCAATTTTTTAACTCTGTGTCATTTCTTGGGAATAGAAGTCAAACTTATGCAAGAGTAAATTTCATAACTCTTCTTCTTTCATTTTCATGAATATTTTGTTACTTCATTTGCTTTTCTTCAATCCAGTACCTCCACAATTCTATTATTTTCATTAAAGCACCATCAGTGGTATACATGTCATTTCGTTTTAATTCCATAGAATGAATACCAAGAGGTCTTTGCAGAACTGATGGGGTTACGTGGTTAAAATTAGAGGCTGCATAATAGAGGCAGCACTTTTTCTGAAGAAAAACAGAGGACTTCTGCCTTTGTTCAGTTTTACATTAAAAATACATTGGTATAAATACACGTGAACTTTTTTAAAAGAAATTTTGGAAAATCATGACCACTAAATCATGTGATATAGAAGAATGAAATAGTTTATAAATAGTAGATAAAACACTTGCAAAGATCAGATACGTAATTCCCCAGTGAACAAATGGATAGGAACTGAAAGGGACAGAGGTATATAGGACTGAAAGCATGGTTTGTTTGCATCTACTCATGCTCACACAAACAACCAATTTTTCTGAACTGAGCCTAAATTAGATTACAGACAGGCCCTCGCAACTGAAAAACATCAAAAGATGTTAATCTTTGATATTACGGTAGCAAACGTACTAACAGGATATAATTCAGAATATGTAATGATAATAATGCAGAGATACATAAAACTAGAATGACTGATATTCTAGGTGATCCCCAGTAATGCTATTTGCATAGGTACTATTGCATATAAATTAGGGCACCACTGTTTTGAGGGGGGAGGGTATGTGTAATTGTTGGTAAAAGTGATGTCCGCAGTTTGGTGCAGGGAAGGTTAAGGAGTACTGACTGCATACCAGGTGGGCTGCTCCCTGGTAGAAGTAGCTTCCCATTTGTGTTGGCGAAGTGCCTCTAGACTTGATGGCTCCAGTCCCAGCAGGAATGGAATCTGCTCTCTGAGATAGCTCTGGAGAATCAGTCCTGAAAGACTAGTTTCAGACCATCTGGAGCCAGATGGCCAACTTCAGACTTCTACAATTTAAAGGGCAATTTGTTGGGCTTATTGAAGTCTAAGTGAGCTTTGCCATTGATTTCGAGGAGGGACATGAATTTACACGGGGTTTTGGGTTCAGAAGCATTAGCAGGTTAGAAATCTTTTAGTATGGAAGACAAACAATCTAAGAGAAGATGTGTGGGGGCTGTACTGGGAATAAGAATCTGGATTTTCCAAGAGCAGATGGTGAAAAATATCTTTGCTGCTAGCTGGTGCCTGAGCTTGAATTGCACTACTTTGCTGTTAAAAATCCAGTCTATTCAAAGTCTGCCTGCATGAATTGTACATTTCTAAATAAAAGTGTAATAGGATAATTTAGTAATTCGGTGCCTGCTGTCTACTCACTTTCTCTCCTAAAAGAAATTACCAAGATCCAAATACAATAACCACTCAGTGTCATGATTACAGATATTACTGTATTCATCGGTAAACCATTGTTTCTCTTGGGTGTTTTGACTTTCTAAGTTTTATTCACCTTGTTTACTGACCTATCAATTTACCATGCTTTTACAAATTGAATTATCTTCTGTTCATCATTCTTCTTTTCAAAAGTTCCTGCAAAAATAAATCCTAAAATATTAGAATTACAAATATTAAGTCCTTCTTTTGAAGCAAGCTGAGTAATTCAATGTGGGGGGACATGGGCTAAAAGAATTGAAAAAGGAAGTCAATATATTGAAAAGAACGGTGAATCATGAAGCAAAATAGGTGAGGACCCTTTAACAGTTACATTATTCAGTGCACAATGTAGCTTATTTTGGGCAAAAGCTGCTTAGTGTACAGCACCTATGCAGACTTTTCAGGCCTTACTAGTTCAGCCTTACTTCCAGTTCGTAAATGGTATCAGCTGCTTTAATCCCAGCAAACTCATTCATCTCTGATCTTCACTCCTATGTGTGGGCATGCTGTATGAATTTCTACAGCCCTCTTATACTAAAAAAGAATGGAAAAGAGGATTGTACACTGGAGTACACAGAAGATGTCAATAGACACTGGAGTGCAGACACTAGTTAGATAATTATCTAGATGGTCCAGATAACTAGATGTGAGATCTCTATCTAAAAGATATTAGCATTGGTCCCATTTTACTAAAGGTGGGTAGCAATCTGCTTTCTTCTGTACCTTCCTTCCATTTCGAGTTTTAGTTTTAGCCTGAAATCTGACAAGCAGATTACTATTTTCAAATCACCATTAACAAAGGAAAAAAAAACCAAGGGGACTTTAAAGCCACGCAGAGGTCGGTGGGACTGCCACTACAAATATCCCTACTCAGGGATTTCTTCCTGCTGACACCTTGTGCTAGCAATTGATCAGTTTCTCAGGACTTCATTCATATAACATGGGCTTCATTGATATTGTAGAATGCTCATGTTTCAATTGGGTTGTTACACATTACAATTTAGTGCCTTATTAAAAGGTTAAGTATATTGCTTTCAATTCAATTATATTTATCAATTTTTCAACTTTTGCCAGACTTCTAATCTATTAAAAATAAGTCAGATTTGATTAGATTTGTTATCAGTAAAACTGATTAACTGGCATTACTGAGGCTTCTTTGTGTTAATTTTTAGTCAGGTTAGTACTGTATGTGATATCCCATTGCTTTAATCACTGGATTAAACCTAGGCCAATAGTTATCTGATTTTATCGCTTGGTACTTTTTGAGTATTTGCACAGTAGCACTCTGCAAATCATCTAGAATTTCCTTAATACAATAAGATTTATTATGGATTAACATCAGTATGATGAACATTTTCTCGGCCATTCTTTTAATATACTTGGGTGCAGATTACTGAGATCCATTGACTTCAGAATATTTATTCCAAGTACTTATTGTTTTAACACCCAGCTATGACACTAATGCATTAAAAGAATATCATCCCAGTGTCACTGTACATTACCTTTTGTCATAGCTAAAGAATGTGTCAGCTTTTTCTATTTGTCTTAGCAATTTGTCACCTTGAAATAGCGAACACATTGCTAAAAATCTCTTTTGTTAATAATATCCTTACCATAAAAAATATTTACCAGGAGCCCTGCCAGCCCTGGATTTTTCTGAATGCCTTTAGCTTTCTTGCCAGCCAAATTGTCGTGGTGGTTTTTGATTGTAGAGTCACGGCTTTTTTCCTTTTATTTATTTATATATTGATTTATTTATTTATTTTTTCCCAGATAGTGAGCTCTTCTTAAAAAAGCTCTTATTTCTATTTATTTGTTGTTTTTGATTTCTCTGCCCAGTCACTCTTGATTAGAACTTTCTGTAGCTTTAGGAAATTAGCTGTTTGGAAACCTTCAATGCATATGTGTTATTGGTGGTATCAAGCTCTGCCCATATCAAATGTCAACAGGTCATGCTTATACATCCTGCCTATAGTTTATATTTTGATCTTAATTATTATTAATAAGAGTCTAAAATAGTTACATCGTGTTGGGGTCAACTTCTTTTAAGTTGTTTTACTGTTACTATTGGCTGAACTGCAAGACACAAGTTTGTTATTATTTGTTAGGGAAGGGCTTCCACATCTGCCTTCCAAATGGAAGTACCCCATAATATATTTCTCCTCCCCACATTGCAAAGTTAAGGAATACTTTATCCTGGTTTTGGTTTAATTTATTGTTTTGTATTGTGTGTGTTCATTTTTTAAAATTAGACCCTTGCTATGGGCTTTGTCACACAGCACATTGGTCTGCTTCCATTCAAGATCCTTTGCCTCTGAGTAATAGCTCTAAAATAAGTATCGTCTTTAGCAGAGTGTCACCCTGTGGTTTTAATTGCAGTGGAATAAGTGCCCCTCCACTGTGCATCTGGTGTACAGTCAGTTACTTCAGTATTGTAATCATTCAGACTATCCCATGTTTCAGGGACTGTCCATTTTCTTGAGATGCAAGTGGGAGCAATATAATTTTGAAGAAAGTATTTGTATACAAAGAACTTAAATTCCTAGGCAAAAGCTCTTCTAAATACTTCTCTTTTTGCCTTTGACATCTATCATGCATACTTGAAACACACATATATTGTATATATGCCAGAAGAAGCATATGGCAGAAGGACAGACAAAACACCTTTCTCCACGTATCAGGGAAAAGGTGTCCCATGAGTCCCCATCTGTCAAGAAGCAGAACCAAATCCTCTGTCTCTAGAGGTCCATGGGCTGAAGAACAGGAAGAAAATCTCATCCTAACTCTATGACACAGGAGCTGACAAGCAGCTTGTACCAACACACTAAAGAAGGCAACATGTTTCAGTTGCTTATAAATCATGAGTATCAAACAACAATCAAGAGGTGGAAGTCAGTTCCCAGAGTGCATTCACCCCTTCCACACTGAAATAATTTTAGGACCTAGAGGACTTTGAAAGTCTTGGAGAACTTTGCTATGCTTTGCTATAATTTGCATAACGATTTCTACTCCCAGCTGTAATATTATTCCCTGCAGTATTCTCATTCCAGACTGTTTCCTTATTATGTGATTATTACAGTTTTCAAGACTGATTGTTTTATCATTCAGCAGTAGTATAAGGGATCTGGCTAAAATGACTTTCAAATATTATTTATTTAAATAGTAAAACAGTGTTTATGGTTGTGGTCACAATTTCAAGTCCCTAAATTCCCAAACGTTTGTGAAGCTGAAAATGTAAAGACTTTATATAAATATAACAATATATTAATTTTATAATCATTGGCACGATTATAAAATACTTACAGTTTATTAAACATTTTGTAAAAAGATTGTTCAGATTTATTTTCAAATTGATCAATCTATCATATATCTTGGAAACAGGCCAGTCAGTTCTTAGATATAAAGGATGTAAGCCATACATTCCTCAAATATGTACATCATTTTTCAGATATGTTAAGCATCTTAGCTTCTGAGAGTTGCTTTCAGAAATAAAACTTTGTTGCTAAGACCATAAATCTCCAGCAAGACATACCTGCTCAGCATTTCAGGATGTGATTCACAGGGATGCGAGGCCCACAAAGAACCATTGAAGTCAACTGGAACTGTGATCAGTTCCCACTTCTCAAAATCTGAAGGGCTATTTGCTTTCATCTTGTTAGTGATCACGTAATGCTAGTTCAGATCCAAGATGCAGGGATAAAGTCAGCATTACATAGGCAGGAATGAAAGATCTTCATAAGATTTTCCCATGTAACTACTATGTAAAGCCATTTCAAAGAAACATGGGGCCCTCTAGTCAGTCATTTCTGCTGGGAATAGATTTTTAGGGCCTAAGACTGGCTTTGCTATTTATTATGTAGTAATAGAACATTACCTTTGTTGTGAGACTGAAGGAAAAAGTTGAAAGCTGGGTTATAAAACCTAAAGAAAGGCTCGCACTTGCCAGAAATAGCCAGTAATTACTACAGTGATAACTTTGAGGACTCAGGTCCCAAACAAAATCAAGAAATAAGAATTCAAAGAGAGGATTTTTTTTTTTCCCTCCCAGTTTCCTCTATTCCAGGAAATTCATGTGGTCAAAGGTTTCTTTTAACAGAAAATTATTTACAGGTGCTGTTCCTGGCTCTGTCACAAAGTTGTGTCTTACACCTCCGTCTAAGCGTAGTCAGTCTTTGGATCAATGTGACTTCTTCCTGTAGGGATCTTTCTGTTAAATAATTGCCTGCTACAAAGCCAATGTCCATGGCCTTCCAGAGCTTTGGATGACTCAAAAGGGCAATGACTATTTCGGCTGGATGGAGCAATAGTATTTCTAGATGAGGTTATAAAATTGTATGTAAGTTACTGTATTTCAGAAACACTTCATAGCAGAACCTGAACATGTATTAAAAAACTAAAACTTCAGGCCACGGCTTTTCCTCTGCCATGTAGTAACCCTGGGGTATGAGAATTAATGAACGTTTGACCAGTAGTGCATGACACTCTTTACAATGGGGTTTGTTATTTATTATTGTTTAATCTTTTTGCATTCCAATTAAGTATCAGAAATTACAGTTAGTTCAACTAGAAGCTAACTTAATTTAAAGCCTCTATTACCTAACACTCCCGAGGACATGTGCAATATGTTATCGAAAACCTGCCCCTTTTCATCTTTTTTCCAGTTTCTGAACTGCATTCTTACTGTTGACTTGCTTTTGAACCATTTCTCTCTCAGACATTTTTTCCCTACAATCATGAAGTGTGGAAATGTAATTCTTACAAACAATGAAAGAGAAAAATACAAGAAGGTTGAGATTCAATCATAATCACATGAATCCTGAAGTTGGGGCCAGAAGAAATATGTCTTTAAAAGTCCTGCAAGCTGGCGCTGGCACTGCCCTGCAGGTACAATGAATTGCAGCTTTTTTTGGTTTTGCATTACAATTCCCAAATAGCCTTCCTTTCATTAGCTCTGATCAGCTTTGAATTAGGCCAGTGTGGCCTCTTCAGGGGTGAATCACCTTGTTTTGAGTAAGGCCTGAGCCAGGTAAGAGAGCTGCTTCTCACAGTGTCACTTGAACTTTGGGTTCTAATTCACTGTAACAGTGTAAAAAGGTGCAAAAATACTGCAACTTCAGTCCTTTTCCAGCATTAGAAAGATTTTCTTCAATTACGAGTACATGAAGCAAGTCGCTGTGAATTGTGTCTAGCACCATTTTGACGTTACCACAAAAGGTTTGATGATCTAAGATACCTATTATTTAAATTTTATCTAATTTTAAACTGCAAAACTGACCTAGCCTGAAAGTTCTCAAGAAAATAATTCATCTAAGGGAAAAAAATAAAAGAAAAATCTCAGCCTTTATGAGATTTGTTAGAAAGAATTTGAATTCAGTCTTTATTATTTGTCTTCTCTTAGTAAAAGCCAGGTAAGTACATTTCACCCACTTACTGAATTTAAGCAGGATTTTTTTTTTAGATTAAAAAATATTTTGGTAAATGGGTACCTGTAACCTTGAGGAACTTTTATTTACCAACCTGCTGAGTTTAATAGACAATTTTCACTTTGTTTCATTAGATCCAAGAGGTTCAGGGGCTTTCCTCAGTCAAGATAAACACTAGATGTGAATCTTTCAGGATTCACCCAGGACTTAGTGATTTTTACTTATGTGCTGTAAAATCCGTATCCTCTGTGCACACGCAAGTGAAGCTTGCCAGCTTCAGCTCAGTGTGATTTCAAACAGCTGAGCTATTGAACACTCAAAATGAGTTCTGTAATAGAAACCTCAATTCAGCATTAACTATGGCACTTGTAAATGTATGCATGCTATATTAACAACATAAAGCAGCATTTGCAGCTTTTTAATCTTGCCGTCAGGTACCTGATCTGTTAGTAGCTTTTTGTGACAAATTCAAAAAATTTACACTTACGGCTTAGAAGGCGAACATTGCACAAAATCAGTTCAATAGTGAAAAGAAGAATTTGTTACTAAATATTTCTTGGTCACCAAAATATTGAAATTTCTGTTGCAGCCTCAGCTGAAAGCTGTGCTTATTTTTACAACTGAGTCTTTTCCATTATCCAAGAGTGGTTTTCCCATTTCAGCCTTCTCCTCCCCTTCTTTTTTTCCATACACTTTTTGAGGTTTCCCTGCTTGGGCCTCTTTTCTATCCTTCAGTAAGGTTGAATTCCCTGATGGTAATCATAATTATAAACATATGTTGTTACTGTGGGCTACCAATTTACTTGCAGTCCTTGGTATTTAAAAAAAAAATGTAGGTTTTGGAATATATTTTACATCATCAGAGCATATCTCATGAATAATTAAAAGAAAGTCAAATTTGTAGTAAAGAGTGGTCTCTGGAATGCCATGTCTAAAGGTAACTGCATACTAAAATTGGCTTGAATCAAGTCACCACTCCAAACAATTGATATCATGGCAGAAAAATATTTTTTAGTTTCATTATCACTAATATGTTTTTAAAATTTGATATTTGTGTCTTTGAGATTGGGCTGCCTATTAGGAAAACAGAAAAATGCAGAAATAAGTATTTTGGAAATTGCTAGACTTAGAATATTTGATTTATCACAGATATTACTGAAAAAAACTTTTCAACTCAAAAAAATGAAGAAAGGTAAAGTAAAAACACTCTAAATTTTACATTTGTTTCAGTGGCTTCTTCCACAATCTCATTCAGGGTTATTGCAAAGAATTGCCTCTGTAATTAACATGTTAGATTTTTAGTGACTTATCTTACTGTGTAGCATTTTACTGCTGCTGTGTCAGTCAGTGTGATGTTCACAGTACTGCAGGGAGTAATCAGAGCATGCATTAGGCAATTCATATTGTATTTGATATCCTGGTAAGACAAGATAAAATGGTTTGAAGATTAGTTTAGAATTAAAAAAAAAGCAACCAAACCAATTCCTTCCCCCTTCCACCTCCCACCCCGCACTGGGAAGACATAACAATAATTAATGAATGAATTTGAAAGGAATGTAGGTCCACTTTAAATTGGGCTGGACCCGACGAAGTTTTCGGCAGGGTAATTCAAGAATAGGTGTCAGCAGTGTCACAGCCCTGAGCGAGCAGCTCATTCACAAATGTGGTGGCAGCAAAGAGAGAAATGCTGTACCTCCCCCTGAAACGCGGTGACAGAGATGCTGGGGGGTTACGCACCACTCAGCTGGTTCCTGGAAAAGCGCTGGAACAAATAAAGAAGGTTTGTTAACAACCATGTAACAGGAAAAACAATAAGAGCTAGCACAGATTCATAAACTAAATGTGTCAAATTAGGCTAATTTCTTTGCTTAATAAGGTAACAAACATTGTAAATATGAAGGAAATATGTCTTGACTGTAATCAGGCTTTTGTCACTGTCTTACCACACGGACTGGATGAAATCACTATAAACTGAATAAAATACTGGTTGGAAAGCAGTATGTATAGTAGTTATGCATTACGCCAGGAGGAGATGATACTGAGTAGGGTGCTGCAAGAATCTCTTCTGGGTGTGGCTGAATTGCATATTTTCAACAATATTTTCAATCATGAAGTGGGTGACAGAAGAAAGAGAACACTTACTAAATTCACAGTGCCTAGCTGGGAGAAAACAAAAGTTTTTGGTAAGGAAGAGATAAAATTCAGGCTGATCTTGAGAAATAATCTGAAAAAAAGCATGCAGTTCAAGGAAGAGAAGCACAGGGCTAGGTATGAACAATTGCACATCGGTAGGCTAATGAAACAAGGGGCTTAGATGCGATCTTGGAGGTCTGGGAGGCACAGTACATTGCAAGCTGAACATTTACCAGCGGGTAGCACGAATCGGCAACGGCACACTGCTGGGGAAAGGTCAGCTGTTTTACCGGGATGGAGAGATGATTATTGCCTGGTCCATCTTTTTGATCTAATCAGCACAAGATGTTGCCTCAGCTGGAGAACTGTGCCCATTTCCGAGCGTAACACTTTGAGAAAGATGTGGCTCAACTGGAGAGACTCTTCTCCTTGCTGCGGATAGAGAAAGTATCGGTCTCAAACGTCAGAGAGAAAGATTCAGGTTAGATATTAGGGATTCTTTTCTCATATGAATAATTTAGCTTGGGAAGAAATTGCGGAATTACTGTCACTAGGAGATTTCAAGAGCAGATTGAGTAAACATCTGTCAGGAATGTGGTAGTTATATTTGATAGCCTGCTGAAGCAGAGAGTAGACTAGATGACTTCTCACTTCTCCCACCCTTGTTTTTGATGATTTGTTGAAATGATCTCAACTACCAGTTTTGACTAAATGACCAACTGTTCTTACGGTGAAGTCAAGTGATGTCATTTTCTATTGCTTTCACTAGGTTTGGGTTGGAAACAGGGTGAAGAGAAAGCATATAAACGTTAGTTGCAGAATAAGTATAGGTAAGGCCTGATACCACTCCCACTAAATTCAGAAGAGACTTGATCTCTTTCAATTGAAGTTTAGTTGAATTCTAAATGTAGGCCATGTATACATATGTATATATGTATATCAAAGTAGATAATGTTAATATGGTTCTGTCAGTTAAGCGTTATCACTGAAAACTTGCTTTTTGAGCAAGTATGAGAGAACCGAAACTTTACCAACAGCGTGAGCTTTTTACAGTTTAGCAATAGAAACTCCAAAGAAAGTGTTCTCCAGTGACACACATTCCAAGAAATTCTCATAGACTTGCTGATAGCACCTGGGTGGATGCGGTAACCAAAGCTTTTAAAACGTGTGGCTATAATGAGTGAATAACCATGACAGATGCCAGGAAAAGAGGGATACTTGGGCTCCACTCACAGTATCCTCTTGGTCACCTGCATTTTTCTTTTTCATTTTAGGGGCTTATGCTGTATTCTAGGAGTGATAAAAGTGGGATTTTGTGGTCTTGCTTTCTGGGAGCAGATGAAAACTAGCAGTAGAAATAATCAAAATGAGCAAAAGGCTCTCTTCAGCTTCTCTGGGACCCAGCCAAACTCATAGATGGCAGCAGTAAGAAAATCCCCTTCCAGATTATTTCATTGTTAGGCTGGTCCCAGGCTGGTAACTTGTCCCTGTCTTTTACACTGAGCAATGTCCCTTTGTATAGTCTGGAATTTTTGCTCATCCTCTTAGCACACAACTTTTTCATAAGCCTAGCCTTAGGAGTTTTACAGCTTCCAGAACCAGAGAGGCTTGGCCAGGTTTAAATAAACATCCACGCTAACCATTTACCACTGAGCATTATGATGTTTGCCAGCCCCATGGAATGCATGCTCTAAGCATCAGCTGATAAACTGCTATTTTTATTGAGGTTTCAATCAGAATTCTCTACCAGAATGAACGGAGAAGCTCAGAAACCAGCTGTGAGCCCTGTTACAGAGAGGCAGCAATATGTAATAGTATTCAAGAAAAGCAAATTCAACCATACAGGTAGAGATCATGAACAGTGCATTCACCCTGACGTGCACGGTCAATAATTAATATTCCAACTCCTGGAGGAAGCAACATGACTCAGTGGGTAAAACAGCAGATAAGGACTTTTGCATTGTATTACTGCATGGGTCTGCAGTACATCTCTAATTTTGGAAGTCATTTCATTTCCTTCTCTTTGCCTCATTTCCCCCGTCAGCAACAGGATGAACATTCAAGTGAGATTCATTAGTCTACAGGGATAAATATGGTGACAAAAAAGAATAGTTGTTATGTAGTTACAGTTAACTAGAAATGACTCATAAGTGTCTTCATGTTATCTCTACTTCACCTTTACTGCGAATGTAAAATTGACTATTTCAGACTATGTTTTGTTCCTACTTTGAGCCCTTAAAAATGGGTTTTACCTGAGATGAGATGGGCGTCAAAAACGAAATACTTGAATGCAGAATCGCCTTTTATTAAGGAAACTGGACTTTCTTTTTTAGTGTGGGGAATACTGGCTTATATCTGTTCTTAAACATTTTCCTTGAGGTTATCCAGTTGAGTAATGATTCACAAGAGATGGCTTCTAACTGTGCTTCCAGATTTTAGTATTAGTTCATTAGCTAATGTGGCTTTTTGCACCGGAAGAGTTCCAAGTTTTCCAGTTCACTCACAGAAACTCTCGTGAAAAAATAGTAAAGCGTTTGAAGGCCTCCCAGGTCATTACAGTCCACACAAAGGTGGGCTTTTGCCTTGTTTGTAACATTCCTCTGAGGGATCTAACAGGCTTTTGGAGCTGACGTTCTGTATGCCTGCACTGAGAGAACAATGTCTTTCAGTAGACTTGCCATGAAATGCCTTGGAGGAATTCAAACAGCAATGTGTATATGTGCATGATTCGTTCTAGTCCACTGTCATCCAAACCCAGCAGAGGAAAGAGACTAGAAAGGTTTCAGGAGCGAGAGGAGAAAAACATGTAAAGGTTAAACTCGGTGCTAAAATCACTGACATTTGAACAACATAGATGTAAAAGAAAAGTGAAAGCATAAGACATTAACTAGGGTTATTGTACTGGAAACTTTATCTTGGTAATGGTTGCAAAGCCAAAAAAACCCACCAAACATCATAAAAACCCAACCAAAAAACCCCCACCAACCTACTAGGCAGGCTGTGAATCCAACATAAATATTTTCTTTTAAGTGCTGTTAATTGAAAAGAATGCCTTTATAGGGATATGATCAATATAAAATTTTGCCTGTCATATGTGTTTTTAAAACCAGAACTAATTTAGAACTTAATGCCATTAAGAGCATAAATACTGTAGAATGGAATTATAAATGTGATGTCATAACAGTATTTTTGTCTTCTGAATTAGTATTTCCTCAGCACCACTTAATATGTTTGATTCCATCTAAATACTCTGGATAGATTAATTGATTGTTAATCTACTGCCTACTTTATGTACAGGCATGAACATTTGTCTTGTTTTCTTTCTGATCGAGAGGACGTGGAAGCTTTTTTTTAATGAAGAACAAATCAAAAATTATTGCTAAGCATATAATCAGGAATTTTATGTTTAATTTTTAAAGTAATATCTGACTGTGTTTATATTTAGGAATAGAAAAATTCCTAAAACAGGCTGGAAATCCTGGAAAAGCAAGTGAGGCTGTTAGTGCCACATGAGCTCTAGCTGATGCATTTTCAAATTTTGTAACAAATGTTTGGATTCTTGTACATTAAAAAAGACCTGTGTTAATCAGGAGGGACTTCTCAGTACTAGATAAAGCAATAAAATAAAATAAAATAAAAAAGCAAAAAAAGTCAAATGCCACAATTTCAGTGAAGGACCAGTAAGATTTATACAGGCGTCTCTACTTGTTTGTTTGCCCAGTTCCCGATTAAGAAAGAACAGACATAAGTATATATTAAGTTCCTTTCATTTAATCTCAACCACCAATGAATATGTTGAAGATAATAGTTGCTCTTGAGCTAGCCTGCCCTTGCCAGTGGCATTATTAGCTCTTGGGATACTGGCTAACAACACAGATTCAAATCTCTGCTGAAATCTAGCTGCTTTTGAGAGACCCAAAGCAATAAACATCAATAAAAAGCCATCAGCATCCCTCTTATAAGCATATGTGCTCATACTCACAGGTCTGGATCATTTTTTTTGTAGGGGCATGAGTGAGCGTGGGCTTCCTGGATTGCATTTCTTTGAGACCTTATTAACTTCAGCCTATTTGTGTCTTCTACTTAGCTGGCCACATTGTCAATGCTTACCAAATAATAAATCCTAATTACACTAAAATCAAGTTTGGAGCACACAGCTGCAAGTCCTCCAAATTTGTCTTTTATTCTGCCTCTAAAAATTCCTCCTTGCTGAGACTGCTGCCTTTCAAGCAGCAGCATTCTTGGCCTGGAGACTGACTGATATTTGAAATGAATCAGCAGTACAGTAAATTTAATTTTCAAAACCAAACAGTTGTTCATATTTACAGCTTGGCCAGAAATTTTAAGTTGCACCCACTCTGTGTGCTTCACTTTCCATAGGGCTGGTCAGTGGTAAAATTGCACCAAACCAGTGGAGCTCTAACTATAGTCAGTGGTATGAACGAAGTCAGGCTGAGAGGAGGCATCTCAAGGATCAGAATAGAGGCTGACGCTTGAGGGTGCAGCCTGTTATCCATCAGGCTGTAATCACGGGAAGTTGGGACCAGAGTGTGCAGGTTCTGACCTCAGCTGGGGCAGCTCCTTGCATCTTCTCAATATCAGTGCAGGTCCTCCAAAGCGATCCTGAGCAGAGAGGAAGAGATCATAGAATCATAGAATGGTTAGAGTTGGAAGGAACCTTAAAGATCATCAAGTTCTAAGCCCCCTGCAATGGGCAGGGACACCTCCCACCAGACCAGGTTGCTCAAAGCCCCATCCAGCCTGGCCTTGAACACTTCCAGGGATGGGGCATCCACAACTTCCCTGGGCAACCTGTTCCAGTGTCTCACCACCCTCACAGGAAAGAATTTCTTCCTACTATCTAATCTAGATATCCCCTCTTCCAATTTAAAACTGTTACCCCTTGTCCTGTCACTACACTTCCTGACAAAGAGTCCTTCCCCATCTCTCCCGTAGGCTCCCTTCAGATATTGGAAGGCTGCTATGAGGTCTCCCTGAAGCTTTCTCTTCTCCAGGCTGAACAACCCCAGCTCTCTCAGTCTGTCTTCATAGGGGAGGTGCTCCATCCCTCTGACCATCTTTGTGGCCCTCTGCTGGACCTGTTCCAACAGGTCTATGTCCTTTCTCTGTTGAAGACTCCAGAGCTGGACATAATACTCCAGGTGGGGTCTCACGAGTGCAGAGTAGAGGGGTAGAATCACCTCCCGCGACCTGCTGGACACAATTCTCTTGATGCAGCCCAAGATGCGGTTGACTTTCTGGGCTGCCAGTGCGCACTGCCAAGGGAAGGAGCAAACTGGGATACAGATAGTGAATAATAAATAGAGATAGCACTGCTGCTCAAAAGGGGCTGGGACCAACATTTAGAGCCATGTCTTGAGATTCTCTTATACACAGAATAGTCACTTCTTTCCTTTTTATTTGCCTGGGAATGCATTTCTCTTGTTCAGCACGTTGGTTTTCTCTATCACTCCTATCACACAGAGCTGAACCTTGGTATGTTGGAGTTGTGTAGTTGCATTTCGTGTTTCCTTAGCAACCGAATAACTGACACTTGAAGAGGAAGCAATAAAAAAGTGTGTTTTAATTCTTTTACAGTTTGATAAATCTTGAGAGCTGGAGAAGCTGTGCGGCAACTTCATGAGAAAGGAGAAAATAAACTGCCTTTTGTTTGTATCTATTAACTGCTCTGAAAATACCTGCACTGTTGCTTTCACTCAAAAAGCACACTCTGTGTAGCTAATCTGGGATGTATTTATGTTATATGGAATCCTAGCTATAGGTTATTTGCAACACAGATTTATATGTTTAGTATAGTAGGGTGAGAGTGAAAAGATAGAGGAATGAAAAAGCTGAGCCACACCTTAGCCACTTCCTAAACCATTTGTCTTCAGAGACAATTCTGCTTATACAGGTTGGTCAATCTTAACTTTTGTTTCGCTCAGCCTCAGGAGCTTCTTTGGTGGAAAAATTCAAGAAGGCAGAAGGAAAAACTGGCAGTTTAACTTTTTGAGGAGAGAGGTAGGACAGTTGTTGGAGGACCCATGAGGTGGCTGGATAAAATGGACCTAACTATTCTTTCAGGAAATGGTAAGCCTTTGGATAGGGCACATGGATATATGTATGGATAGACTAATATTTTAAAAACCATTTTCCTTAAGGGAATAATTCCTTCTGTTAAATGTATCTTTTTTGGTAGGGAGACTGTTATTTATTCCACTTGGTGCAGAGCTGTGGGGGATGGAGAGAAGGGATCCAGGCTGCACAGGAGATACTCAGAAGATAGCCAAAGTACTGGGGTCCAGGGACTGTTCCGAGAAGACCCAATTTATTTGAAGCTTCTCCAAAAAGGGCAGGTGTACAAGGCCTGGGATAACACTAATAAGAAAAGTTTAGAAAGGTGCAATATCCCTCTAACCATGACACACGTCCTGTAAGACAGAACATTACACCTCTTCATTGCCTCTTTACCTTTTTGTCTGCTCTTTTCTGTCTCACATTTTACCTTTCTCCTTGTATTGCCCCAACCATTCATTTTAATCAGCTCTCCTTCCGTAACCTGCGGCTTTAGTATTCTGCATCTTTCTGCATGCTAAGATTGCTCTCCTGAGCATTGCTCCACCCACACTTTGATGGATTGCTGTTTATGTGCCGCCGCTCCCTGCTCTCGGGAAAGCGTTGCGTGCACACAGGCACACAGGGCAGGCACCTCCCCGCTTTGGTACAACACTGAACATGGGTCTGACTAGACCTACAGTAATGCTTCTGCATTTCTACGGTTGTGCTTGAATACCTTCTGCTATCAAAACCAGTTTTGGGGAGATGCTCCTTCCTCATGTCCTGTCTCACTCCCAATGCTTTTTTCTTTTTTTTTTTTGTAATTGCATCTCCTTCGATCCTTCAGAAAAGCACACTTTCCTCTATTAATGATGCTTGCCTAAGGCCAATGCCTGTCAAAGCAGACAGGTACTCTCAGTGTCCTATTAAATTAGGTAATTTGATTTGAATAATTGTAAGTACGTTCAAGATTTTGGCTACTTTTAATTTGCAAAGTTTTCTGAGGCATGGCAATATCCCTTTCCTCCCCACAGATAGACATGGCAGGAAACACTCATTTCAGGCCATTGAGTCTCTCCTAGCTCTTTCACAGGACAGTCTCCCACAGGGGTCCCTTTCCACTAGTGGTGACTTGGTGATATTGCAAAGATGATTAATCTGAAAGCACTGTTCATGATCCTCCATTTCTGAATCCGTAAGATGACAAATAATTTCCACCTGAACATCTGTGACATTTGTGTTCTGAAACAGTCTCAAATACCATACTGTTCATTAGTGGGGATTCAATTTCCTGTACCTCGCTGCTTCAGTTTTGCTTCAATGCATAGAGTGTGCATATTCATTAAAAACAACAATAATAAAGTTTTGCTGGAAAAGAGGGGTGTGTAAATAAAAGATGCCTGGGGCAAAGCTGTGTTTTGTGTTCTGGACATATATATAGCTATTTACAGTGCTCTTCAGTTAAATAATAATAATAATAATAATAAAAAAAACAGAATTACCATAGCAACTGAAGCTAGTATGTGTTACATTTTTAATCTCTGGGAGACACAAATCCTTACTAAGAAAACACGCAGAAGAGAAAATGTGAACCTATGTGCCTTCCCTATGTTTGAAGGGAATATTTTATTTCTTATTTCCTTGCCAGTGTTTAGTGCTGCCTTTGTTAGGGGAGTAGCTTTGTTCTCTTTGCATTGTTACGCTTGCATCTCAGGCGGAGGATGAGTGCAGGAGACAGCTGGAATGCGTTCTCTTCCGAGACATTTTTGAAACTGCCAGGAGTGTGCAGCAAATGGTGGCTATGAGGCCACTACGATATTTTTTTCTGGTGCACTGGAATGAATTCCACAGGTGAACACAGCTATAAATAAAACATGTTTGTATTTCATACCTGCACAAAACTACCTGCTATGCTGTTCTGAATCTGGAGGTACTTGTTCAAGTTTATTTCCCCTCCCTCCCTACCCCAGTTCCTTGGTTTTACTTGGTTTCCTTAAATCCCTTTTGAATTAGAGTACACAACATTTCCGCTACATAGAAGATCTATAACAGTTCTGTTTAAAAATATATAAAACCACATCAGTGTGTGTTGTCTTGAAGAAGAGTAAGGGGAAAGAGGCATTGGTTAATCCATCAGCCATCCCTTCATTAGTCTCTCCTATGGTGGTAAATTGGGATTTATTTCGCTTGTTGATGGTAAACATTTTTTCCTCTGTTCTATCCACCCCTGTTATTGGCTGAATAATTACAGTTCCTCTTATCAAGACAATCAAGGGACTAAATTAGCTGCTTTCCCCATATTACTGCAGTACTTTGTTTTGAATCTCTTGCGAAGAATGGGGCTTTTGCAGTAACATGCCTGGACACTTCACTGTTTCCAAGACAAACAGCTCTTGAGCCAAGATCGATTTGGACAGCATGCAATAGCTTGCATCTTTTTTCAGAAGATTCAGAGTCCTTTAGAAAAGCTAAATGAGCCTTAGAAAGCAGCCCTAGAAGGAGCAGCTGTGGGTACCTTGAGGTACGGAAAGGTTGTGCCTGCCCAAAGCTGTATGAGTTGACTTAATGGTGCAGAGGATCACAGTTCTATGAACTACTAAAAAATTTCAAGCCTGATCTTGTTGGTGCAGGCTCCTGACACATGTTTTTACCAAATATGTCTTCATGATCCTTGGGGAAAAATCTGTCCTCATTTCCCTGTCAAATGTCTGCAACTTACTGTATTGTAAAACCAAGTGAGGCTCCAGATTTTGGAGCAAATCCTTGAGATACTGATGTTACACACTCTTCGTATTCTTTACAGAGGTAAAATTGTAGGTAGAACTTTATTGTGTTTTCTCAGCATGGCTGCATGGCATCCTTTCTAGAGCTGGTCAAGAATGTTTCTCTTGGAAACTGATGTTTTCTCAGAATGAAACTTTGCATGGGAAATCAGCTGTTTCTGATGAATTTTCATTTTAAAAGTTTTTGATGGAATCATAGCAGAATGTTTATAGCTTCTTGGGTTAGAACACTTTAATTTACTTTGATGCTATGCATCATGCACCAGTCAAACTGAATTAAATAGCTGGAGTTTGTCAGTAAAGAATATTTTTTTTTAACTCCAAGCAGATATAAAAAATTGTTTATTGAAAATTTCTTAAAAAGTGGAAATTCTCAGTTTCATCTAGCTCTAATTTTTTCCTCAAAATGGTGAAATAATAGTGGCATAACTCAGATTTTTTTCTGGTTTATTTCTGCTAGCTAGCCTTAAAGTAGCACTTCCAGCTCCTGTGAATGTTGAGCAAAATCCGCAAATGAAATATGAATTTTCAATAGCTTATGTTCAGCTTGAATTAAAAACAAGTAATTCTTTCCTTCCTGTCTCATCTTGGAGTTCATCATGCAGTGACAATTTGAAATTTACAACCCAGACATTTAACATCCTTCACAAGAACATATAATTTGAAAAACTTGTGAAGAGAAATGTCTCTGCTAAAAAATGGCACTATCTCTTTGTAAAAAGACCCCTGTCATTTAAATTTCTGTTCAGCTTCCCATCTTAAGCTAAATAACACTGACATTTTTTTCAGATGCATTTTTTTGAAAGTTACCCAGATTAGATATTCACTTAAAAGAGTTTTAATGTGACATTGCTGGCTTTCTTCTATATCCCTTTGCGTAAATTTGCAGCTAATGCAGAATATGGATTTTATCAAATTCCATTGCTGAAAATAGACACAATGCTATTTAGTAGGTGTTCATAATCTTACAAACTACCAAAGCAGCATTCACCCTGTATTTGGAAAATGAACCCCAAGAATTTTCTTTCAAAAAATGTAGGGTGATTTATGTTTTGATAAAACATAGCCAAGGAGAGTTTAAGATGAGATTCTGTCTGTGGGCATAGATCTCTGATGAGATTAATAAAACTAGGCTTGATGTCTAACTTTCTTTGACTCCACTGGATATTGGGCCTTTGCAAATCTGTTCTTTACACACCAGTATGTACCTTTCAGTTATGCTGGGCATACTTCATCCAAGTGAATACCTCCTTATGTTAATACCCCAAAACACAGGGTGTTTGTCTCCTAAATTTTATAGAAGGCTCATTTTTCTACTAAACTCTAGAAAATGTATAATTTAGAACACAAGTCTTGTGGGAAATGGCTGCCTTGGAAAACTTTGAGTTCCTTCATATTTTAATTGGCATGAAAAAGTCTTTTAATTCTCCAGTATTTCTAGTGTGTGTTAGACACCACCAGACCCACATCCCCCTCCCTTTTATATACAGATAGCAGAAACCTCTACAAAGTTTGCTCTTTGATGTGAAAATTTCATATGATGGCAAATTGGACAAAGGAGAAAATGGCACATAGAAGACACGAGAAACCTTATTTCTTTTGTGAAGCAGTAGAGCAGATTCTGTATTTTGATTAGACGAGATGCTTAGCTTAAAAAATAAACAAAATAGAATCCAAAGGAGTCTCTATAATGGCTTGTTTTACATGGTAAACTACATTGCCCCACAAGGTTTTATTTCCTCATCCTCAATAAACAGGCTTATAAATATTGTTAGAATTGCAGAACACAAAACTGGTATGATAGAGAGCCAGATTTTATGCTAGGAAATGATCCCTTTAATGTCTTTAAAATATTGTACAGAATCTTTTTTAGTTCTAATACTGGTATCAAACCGAGGGAGAAATATTTTCGTTGGGTAACTTTGATGATGATCAGGAGACACAGAGCTAAACTTCCAAAGCATGCGACATAAGTGTTTAATTCCTGTTTTCAAGAGTAGCTTTGAAGCTGAGGAGTCCTTAATATGAAGTCTGTTGCACAAGTTACTAGCAATCCTACTATGCCAAGTAGTTATTCAAGGGTGGGGGCTGCTGAACATTTCCTACAGACAGGCAATGCTGGATACTTGCCAGGAGTGAAAGACAACAGCTAACACATACATAAATGTACTTACAAAATGCTCACGGGGAGACAGGTACATAAAGCTTATGCATTTTGAGTTTATTAGTGTTCTACCTTGCTTTAGCTTAATCTTTTATTCGCCTAGTATTTCTATGATGGAAGTGATTCAAGTCTGCACTGTATGAGCTCAGGACTGCATACAGTCCTGGGGTAACACATTTCTCCAGTTAGTAAGTGTTTATTAAAAATGTCTATGGTTGAGTTTACTTTGTGATCATACATGTCTTGTGCTATATGTTATGAGCATACTAAGAAATCGTACCTCTTCCATGTCTGACCTGCAGCTTGAGAACTATCTGCATATCTGGTAGCAGTCATCGAAACAAAGAGGTACAAAAGTATTTTTTAGATTTTTTTTTTTCTAAATGAGTGATTGAAGCTACAATTAAGGTTCAGAAATGGTTATGTTTTCAGACTAGGTTATCTTCTTTGCCTTCCAGGATTCACATTGGGGCGAAAAATATGAAGAGGGTCACAAAGGGGTGAAAGAAGAGATCATTCTCTTGGCAGAGTCCTGTACTGGTCATCAATTTTGTGAAATGAACTATAAATTATGGGTTGGAACCATGATTTTATTTATAGAAAGAGAAACAGTCTAAAATTGCCTAGAAGGTCTGTTCTAACCTGAAAGGAAAGTCTACTAAACTTCGGTAAGTTTTGAAATTGGGCATGAACGCCTTAGTTCCCTTGGAATTCTTCTAAACCCACTCACTTTATCCCATGTCCCCATGCTGTGTGGCAGTTTCTTTAATCTCTGAACCAGTTGCAGAAATTCACAGGCCTCTCTGTTTTGTAGTCTGGTAGATTTTCTGATACAACTAATTGGTTTTGACTCCCCTGGAATGGTCCATTGTGGTTTTACGTAGTTTGACATTGTAATGAGATACGTTTGTTCACAATGTTAATTTTGTTAGCACTGAGATTATTTCTATTAAATGTTAAGAAACACAGAATGAATTCTTGATCTTCAGACTTGTGCCATAAGCAGCAACACAGATTACAGCGAAGTCACAATGTTCTAATTCATTCTGCTGTGCTTTCCTTTCTGGATTGTAAGCCCAAATACATTTGCCTTTAAATGCTTTAGAGGTAGACAGGTTGGGTTTTCATTGCTTCTAAATATGTGGCTGCCTTGGGGCTTCTAATTTATTTATTTTTTTAATGGAGTGAGAGGCTATAAAACCTATGTGCTGTAAAGCAAGCAGGCTTCTAAAAGTTTCCTACCAGCTCACCAGGCTCAGCTGAAAGAGCAGGTATCTTCAAGCTTATTTAACTCATGTTCCTAGGTTTTTAATTAAAACCACTGAAATGCTCCCCATTTTGAAAAGGTCACATCTGATTTCGTCTGAGATGTTCCCTTTGTCTCATTTTAGTTGTCTCTGGTTTATATACTTATGAAAAAAATAAGCAATTATAGTCAACTGTCCATTACCAGCAGGAAGATTACCTGGTTGGTGGATGAGGTTTGGCAGAGGTGTGGACACAATCTCCCTGTCTCAACACATATCTTAGCAGAGTTTATTAACCCAGGAGTGCAGGTTGGAAACTCCTGAATGGCTCTGCACTAAACGAGGGGCACCAGGGAATGCTGCAACTATGAATGGGTTTATTTGTTCAGCCCCCAATGCTTAGGCATAACAGAAATTTGATTCTTCTGATTGTTATTGCATTCATTAATTCAGTTCCAATCCAGGGTTCTCATCTCAAGAAATAATTTAAATAAATAATATCAGAATTTTTGGTGCTATCCTACAAGGTTAACTTTTAAATATATTTTTTTAACATTGTAATAAGATAATTGTCTTTATGTTTAAGAGATTCACGGAGTGCACTCTTCACATGTGGTTATTTATCTTTGTCTATTTTCACATTTCCCATTACCATAGCATATGAGTTTCATACCCTTTAATGTGTGAATCTGCCCAGGGCCTCTTTGAATAAGTGAGTACTAGCTACATTTTGAAAACTGTATCTAAGTCATACTGTCCAGCTTTAATTGTCGAAGTTAAGCCTCATTTTGTTGCCCTGGATCCCAGTATGGGCTATAAAAAAGGTTAGGCTGTTAACTTAGCCATGGCTTGTACTCTACAGTCTCTGAAATGACTGCTCAGGAGGCTCAGCACCTAAATAAGGTAGTATCACTATCCCTCCAGGAGACTAAGTAACAGGTTTTCAGAGATGTCTAGACGCTTGAGAAAGCAGAGGAATATCAAATGGGATTTGAAAAAAAACCACAAATGCTGAAATGTTTAGGCATGTTGAAGACTTACTGAAGACATTTATCTCCATCTGCCTGTCTTGCCAGAGCAGAGCGGGGTGTTGAGTTCAGGTCTGCAAAGTCCTGTACCTCTGCTTTGTCAGTGGTTCACTCATCTTCTTCGCTCCTTTATTTTTTTGTAATTCATGTCTTAGGACAGAGAATAGACGTTCTGCCCAGTGACCTTTGAGAAGTCTTTTTAATCACATTTGTGCCTAGGGAGTACCAGTAAGAACTAATACTAACAAGTACTGCAGGATGACAGGGTCAGAAGCTGTCCCCTGTCGAGTGGGTAAGAGGAACAGTAAACTTTATCCTTCGTAACTATTTCTTTTTAATATGTGACATAAGAAGAAAGATAAATATCACTTCCTTTATTTGTATAGTTTATGATATTATTCTTCCTGGAAATAGTAGTCCATAAGACTTTTTCATCAGAAAGCATTCAAGTCCTGGCTCAGTTGATGGTATTTGCTCTACTTGGCTGTACCAAAAGGTCCGTGCTCCTATGTATGCTGGTGTTGCTTAGAGCTTTATTGTCTCCCCTCAACTTCTCTTCCCTTAGTCTAAAACCTTAAAACAAAGTACCAAAATTTGCTGCAAGGAAAGTAATGATCCTCCAAAAGAAATTCAGTGCAACTGGAAAGAACCGTTTTAATTAGCTGACAGAATTGTGTTGTTTAGGTTTCTTTTAAAAATCAATGAAGTGGCTGCAAATGTTTCTAATGTCTTCATGTCTTTAAAACTCTCACTGGGGAGCCCCCATTCTTACCACAAAAAAAAGTTTTTATCATTTTGAAATTATTACAAAGGCAACTGGTACTTTGAAGGGGCTATAATGCACTTCTTCATGTCTACAGTGTTTTTCTGTGCTTGCTTAGTGGCAAAAAATAGGGTTAAAAATCCTTGCCCTATTCCTGTTTTCTTCTGGGGTTTGGGATTGGGTTTTTTTCCAACTTTGTGTGGCTCAGATATACAAGCTATAGAATTTTATGCTATAGTATATTGTGCTATTGAAGCCTAAGCCTGAAGTAAACACCTCTTCCCAAAACCTCTCTACGCAGTAAGGATACCACAGATTTCTCCTGTACCTAGGGCTATGCTCAGCTTAGACAGCTGAAAATGTTTTCTCAAACGCAGGTCTGGATTAATCTTCTCTTCCATTCACATGCAGAATACCCATAATTATGCATATTGCTCTAGTAACACTTGACAAATGGGTACCACTGTGTATATATATATATATATATATAAAATCTGTATAATCTATGTAACAAAATGGTAATGAAAAAAATAAAATATAAAGAGGACAAAGAATAGAGCTACATTTTCATAAACCACAGTGCACTGAACTGCCCTGCTCAATGTGCAAAGTGGACATTCCCCTTCAAGGTCAGGTTTACCAGAGGGTCTCTGCTGGAGGTCTCACCACTGGTACCTTTCCCTACATTGGTCTTCATCTTTGAAAGATTAGCATTTCTCTAAGATGAGTCTGAGTGTAGCTTTTGAAATCATACAAGATTTCAAAAGTTATGATAGTTATGTAGAAAAACCCCAACCTGTGTGTATGCTTTTGTGCCTTGCAGTTGCATTCTCTGAACTCTAACAATAAAAGAGAAAAATGCATCAATCATTCATGGGAAAGGCCTTGCTTTAGTTTAGGGAGATGGAGAGCAGAATGCATTGCTCCAGTTAGTGGCAGAAGGAGACTGTGGTATTCTGACAATTGCTTCCACTTCCATGAGCTGCCGCTTGCTCCTATCCAGTCCAAGCTTAAAATAACAATAATATTAGCTTTGTCTCTGACTCTGAAAAGAATTGATTTCATTTAATTTGCTGTATAACTGACAAAGAAATGTTGCAAAAGTATAGCTGTTCTTTCTTCACTTTTCCTTTGTCTTCTCCTTAGAGAAGAGTTAATGATGGTAGTAAGCCATGTTCTGTCAATCTTTATGTATGTGCGTCTCCCAAATAAGGTGTGCTCTGCTTGACGTAACTGCAGAAGATGCAAAGATCACGGCTGATCAATGTGAACTGCTTTTCTGTGGTAGGTTTGGTTTTTTTCGGAGAGATCATGAGTCCAATCCTGCATTCCTTACTCCCAGGAAACCTATTTGGATTTTCTTTAATGAATATCAGTATTGTTAATCTCTAGTGATTAGAATATCACAGGCAAGCATAAAACTCTAAAGTCCCTGAGACTTCTAAATATGGGAAAACATTCTTCTTGAGACCTTTCCTATCTTCCTATCCAACATAAACAATACAGAAAAATATACGCAATATTTTACTTTCCAGTTCTCATTCCATCAGTATGTAACAGATAATATTGTTGGTGTTCCATCTCTATCACTTTTTTTGAACTCTATAGGATATTTAGGTGTTATTTCTCATGTACACTACACCGCCACTACAACAGCTAAACCACGGTTAGAAGTTATTATTAGTCTTATGCAGTGTCTCTCTTTAATTCATTTTTCTTATTCAGGTTCCTTAATTACATTCCTCAGTTCATTCTGCCCGGACTTTCCCTAGCCAATCACTTGTGAACCTGTCGATGATTGTGAAAGAGTAAATAGAATTTAACTTGGATTCTCAATTCTTCCCTAGCCTCCCTCTTGAAAAACAACATAATTGATTTGAAAATGCTTGCCTTAAAGGTTAGGAGATCCTTAATATAGACATTAGTTGGAAGAAAAAATAAAATTGTGCTACTAGAGTTCTACCACTGAACTTACAAAGACAAAATGCAAACATTTCTGTTGATATAAAAAATATGTTTTGCAGCCATAGAAGCAATCAATAAAAACATTCCTTTGGAGGAAAACTTAACAAACTGTTTCAGAGATCAAATGATAAAGAGTAAGAAATGTCCAATCTACTGTATCAAAAAAGGTGCCATGAAGGTTCACTTTAGGGGATTTAGTGTGTATGTTCTCATGACAACAAAACCGAGAGCATTAGCAAGGGAGAGAAATCAAAGGACAGGAAATTCAGATGTCATTTTCTAACTTTGAAAGATTTTATTTTAGAGAGAGCTACTTCAAAAAAATTCAGACGGACAACTACGACTACTGTCATTCCTGAGAAAAAAATAGTGACATAGCTCTGATGTCAGACTGTACCTTAGTTTTAGGAGCAGAGAGAGAATTTTGAAATTCATTAAATACAAGCATATATCTTTTTTCCTCCCAATACATGAATTACAAACAAAGCTACAAAATGCTTACATTTTATTTGTTGTATGAATGCTTGTGAGGAAACCCTATCCTGATTTGACAGAAGGCTGCTTTTGGGCAAAAGCAACGTAATTGTCCAATGAGTTTACCCAAGAATTGGACAGGAACTCACTTCAGCAAAAAGGGAATTTCCCTTTACTCAGAGACCCTCTTCCTTAGCTATACCTCTACAGCTCTCAATAACATCTATGACTTAGATCATCCCCTTCATAGCTGATGATCAGTAACATAAATGTGGTGCTCTTGTTCACTCCATGTAGCCACATTTCAGCAACAGTTAATTTATTTTTCCAATTTTCATAGAATCATAGGATGGTTTGGGTTGGAAAGGACCTTAAAGATCATCAAGTTCCAACACGCCTGCCATGGGCAGGGACACCTCCCATGGTTGCTCAAAGCCCCATCCAGCCTGGCCTTGAACACCTCCAGGGATGGGGCATCCACAACTTCTCTGGGCAACCTGTTCCAGCGTCTCACCACCCTCACAGTACAGATTTTAATTCTTGTGTTGTTAAGCAATGAATGAAATGGGAAAAAAAGAAAGTTCAAATGCAAAGTCAGAAGTTCCTCTATGAAGCTTTTTTTTCCCTATCTGGTTAACATGAAAAATGGTGTTATATGCTTGAAGTGCCAGTATGACATACAGTCACATACTGGCCTCGTTGAACTGCTGCCGTTAGCTGTATCACTTGCTGAACTTCTGTAGTCATCGACGGAATCAAATGCTGGGTCATTTGGTATAATTACTATGACGTTCAGCAATGTTTATTCAAAAGCTCTGTGTGTGTGTTAGAACAGGGGGTTTGCTTTAGTATGCTTTGGTAGCAAAGTTCCCTTAGTGCACACCTGGTACTCTAGGATGTGGAGAGACATTTTCGGTTCTTTAGTCGGCGTGAGGTAAGCGGTCTAGGTGGTCACTGCAGGGTCTACACCACAGGATGTGGAGGCTTTCATCTTGGCCTTGCAGAAGCACTAGTTAGCTTGTGTCCACTGAGCATTACTTGGCTGCACGTTTTGCCCAAGTTGTATGGGAGTGGTAGGAATAACTAAAAAAGGCCTCTTTTGCAGTCACACATTATTTCCATTTTATGCCTTCCCAATCTGTAACTCTAACTTTTCTCAGGCTGTTAGTCATCTTCTAAAACTTTCACATTTCTGGTATTTACAGAGTTTTAGGGCTCAGAGAGAGCTGTGAAAGTATGCAATTAGTGACAAGGATGAGAGATGGCAGAACCTTGTCATTTCATTATATTTATATTATAGAGCTCACAGAGCTTCCCAGTAGCCAGCTGCCTCTTATGAGAGCTATTGCACAGAGCCAGCAGAAGACTGCTGTTGCCCTTACCATCTTGGACTTCAATTTTTCACTATACTTTTTGTGGTCTGTCATAGGGGTAACTGGAGTATTTATATTTCAAACGTGGTGGCGTCACTTGAATGGGCTTGACAGGAGTTTAGCCTGGAAAAGCATCAGCTTAGGGTACGTCTAGGGCAGACTTGACTGTGGTGTAAAGGTACTAACTGGATTTTAGGGGAGCTTGTTCAGAGATGAGCTTGAGGACCCGTGGCAGCATGGAATTCGGTGTGGGGTATCCATATGGATGAGAAGCTAAACTGCATGCTGTTATAATTAAATAGTATGCGGTACCAGTGAGCTGTCTTTTTTTTTTTTTTTTTACAGCTGCCTAGGGTACGTCTACATTGCAGTGCCATTTGTGGTGTAGATGCAAACTTCTTTAGCAGGAACCAGATTTCAGTTTCTCAGACACTTGCTTAAGCAGAAAGGAAGCTAAAATTCTTTTCTCACTATTTTTATGTCTGTGGCTTTCCAGGGTTTCTGTTTTGTTCCAGATTGCATCGCCATGTCACATGTAAAATTCCACATCCAAGAGAGGGGTGGAGGGCTATGCTTCTTCTGAGTTGAAGAAAAAGGTCTGAAATCATTTGTGCAGTAAATGAAATAGGCTCAAGCCTCCTCTATGGTATGCAACTAATTAGCTGATGTTCATTTTCAAGTGCGTTGTTCACAGTCAAGCTGAGACAATGCATAATATGCATTATAATGTCCCAGGAATGTGTCCTGATTCTAACTGCTTCCTTTTACTACTGCTGCTCCCAACCGTGAATAAACCCTGCTTGAAATCTTGAAAGGTGATGGGTGTATTCTGGAGACATACATTTTCAACATCTTCTGAATCGTAGCTCTCTGTGATGTAAAGCCTGTGAAAGAATGGCTCTGGGACTGCAGCCTAGTAAAATGTCTTCCTTTTGGCTTTTTCTCTTTCTTTGTTTCTTCCTCTCTTTTCTTCACGATTATCAAAAATTCCAGATCTTTCATTTAAAAAAAAAATGTTGCTCAGAGACTTTTTCCTATTTGCATCCATTTAATTTTAATAATACATGTACTGGATTTTAGTGCTAGCAATGAAACATGATTTATTTTCTATTATTTATTGCTATTTATTTAGGATTTGGTTAACAGTCTCTGTAGTTACAAGCAGCTATAAGCCAGCCTAGTGAGTCATTTCCTTTACACTGACACCCATTGAAACGGCTCCCTTGCTGAAAATCCACTGATGTAACCAGACAAGCAGTATCGCGAGAGGTCATAGCTCATTATTTCCCATTTGCTCAAGTATGTGAACGTTTCCTGGACAGAATAGAATCAAAAGAAATCTAGGCCTAGCGGGGGTCAAGGACACAAGGGAGAATGAATTTTTTTCACATGAATTGATGCAAAATTTATTTGCAAAAGTAGGTTTAGTTCCCATATCAGACAGAAATGGGGCGATGAAAATGTTCTTATTAACACTCCCTATCCACACAAGCCCTGGTGTCAGGCTTGCCTACGTGTTTGGAGACCGAGTATTAAAATCATGAAAACACACTGACTCTTGTCGAGAAAGAAGAACCATAATTGACTTAATATTTAGAAGCAGCTAAACTAAATAGACGTTATTAGTTCTTGGCATTTGTCTGATAACTTGTTCATTTACTCATCGTGGTCATCTGAGGCCTCAGTTTTCTCCCTCAGTGCTTGGAAGGCATATAACCGGATCAAGGGGAATTTTATTTCTGGAATATTCAAGTGGAGGTTGTAGCTGTATTTTGTTGGTAAGAAGTCAAATGCTTACAATGTACGAAGTGTAAAGGCATGCATGTAAATGCTGCAGATCAAAGAGTTAGTCTTCTATGGGGATTATCTAATGTTACTACTTTCTTCCTCACTTATTATTATGGCATTGCTCCGAATATAGTGGGATTGCTTGTCATATTTGTTGATATACTGAAAAATACTTGAACTTCCTCCAAGTCTGCAGATCTGTCTGCCAGGATGGATTCCTGCAGAACCCGGAGGGGCAGCTTTGGAAACATCACTGTGGTTTTTCACTAGACTACGATACATTCAATAAATAAACAAGCATACCTACCAACCAACCAACCTACCTCGGGATAAATGAGGTTCCAGATAGCGGCATAAAAGAGGAAAATCCTGCCCTCGCACGCTTCCTCTCCTAGATAGCATTGTGCTGCCATGTTCCGCCTGTCCCTGCAGACCATGCCTCGTCTTCCTTTCTCACACACTCAGCTTTGTGGCTTCTCAGGCCAACAAGCAAACCAGCATAATGAGAACAGAGGAAAGATTTACTTTAGACATCAAATGGTAATTTATGGTCTTTTTTACCTTTTTAAGAAACCCCAGTGGTTAAAAAAAAAAAAAAAAAGCCAGGTAAAATTGTATTTTTAAAACAGATACAGCACTTTCCTTACCGATACTGGGGGGAGGGAAAAAACGATATTTGGCTGCTTTCACGTGCTTGGTGCTCCGAATCCAGAGGGGTGGTAGGTGGGTGCCTCGCTGCCTGCGGTGGCCGGGTGACCACAGGGCAGAGAGGCAGCTCCAGAGTCAGGGGCAGGTATCTTGGGCACGTCTTTAGCAATCGCTTTGCCTGCACAACCTCCCATCACATGGCTCCCACGCCCACTCCCTGTCACAGCATCACTTCTTAAATAAAAAGAAACTGACAGCAGTGAGGAATTAAAAGGTCTCTGCTGGAAGAAAGAAATGCATGGAACTGTCCTGGAAGGAAACAAGTTTGGGTATAAGGAGTTTGGAACAGAATTCAGACTTCTCTTGTCTTTTAAGTACCTGCGTAAGTCCATTTACTTTGCTGAAGCTGATTTTATGATGAAACAGGCATTTATCTCCCATTCACTTTTTGGGGAAAAGGCAGACAGAAAGGAAGCCTCGTGGCTTTTCAGCCTCTTGAGTAGAGGCTTTCTCTCTTTTTTTTACATTGGGGTAAATAATCCCCAGCAAGAGGTGGGGAACCTCACATGAATTTATGAGGTGAACCTCACAAAGCTTGAATTTCTGATTCTTTTCCCATGAGCAGGGGAACAGTATAGCTGCTTGGCTGAAAGTGGAGTCTTTTATTGTTAGGTGCATTTACTTTCACCACCAACGCTACAACATTTCTCATGCAACCTTGTCTGCTGATCTACAGAACTCCTGAGCAGAGGGGCTCTGCAGTCAGACTCTTTTCAGGCATCAGTCTACAATGGGAAGCCTGAAACTACTTGCTACCAGAGAAACCATCATGGATCACTGCCATCCTTCTTTACAGGACTCTTTCAGAAGGTAGTTATGGGTTCCCTACCTCCCTGAGAGTATATGAAGTGTTCAGGTTCACACCACTGTGTTTTGCAGCGTTTTGTGGAAGCTTGTTTAGAAACAATCTGGTCAGGATCATTTTCAAGCATCATGCTATTTAGGGGAAGCAGAACAGACTATGCTTGACAAACTACAGTCTTATTCATTTTGGGGCAGAAGGGCAGATTCTACATCATTTTGCTGCCTTTTTATTTTGTTTTTTTTACTGATCTATTAGGGGGAAAAATGAAATAATTAATACTTAATTGCATTAAATGCTCTGAATTGCATGCACGTAACTCACTGGCAATTGTACTTGCATTACCTGAAGGCATTTAGATTGCTTCATGAGATTCCCTCTCCTTTAGCCAAATATATAATACTTCTCCTCTGAGAACTGAACTGTTTTATTTAGTAATTAAGGTAGTTTGTGCAACATCTTAAAGATGCAAAGGGCAGATACATCAATTCCAAATCCAAGGACTAACTCAATGGCTCTTAAAGCTTTCCCGTTAGCGAATTCTCTGGAGACAGAGAATTCTCTTGAAGTCATATGCCTCTACATTTGGACTTGGCCCGTTTTAAACCAGTATCAGAGACATAATGAAAGTAAACACTCCTAAATCTAATGGACGTTTAATAACATCCTCTCATTATGTAGTTTTACTACTTTCTTTTTCATTTCCTTTACATATTTTAGAGCTGACTCTCTCATGTTACTCACAGCCCTTTGGTGACTACAGATTTGATTTTTGTCCTACAGAAGATGTTTGACTGTGTATACAAATTTGAAATGAAGCTAACTGTGTCAATGCTTACCAAAGAGAATCTTTAAAAGATTCACAGCAAAACTTCTGACAAATTCTAAGATTTTAGAAATCTTACAGCAATCCTGAGCTCTTACTGCTTGAATATGATAATTTCATCAAAAAGTTCCCCAAACACAATTGGGCAGGTGAACTAGAGCAGTAGAAATAGAAATTCAAGTTCACACTTCATGCATTTAATAGTATTTTTGCCCTAGGTTCTACACGTATCAGTGGAAGAGGCCTGATCTATCTGCACATGTAGTATAAAACTAGATAGCAAATGAGGAATGACATGTTGGCAATTTACTACTGGATGAGTGTCACTTGTTTTACAACATGATATTTTTTGAATTTTGCTGCCTTCCTTCAAATGTCCCCATTCATATCTCTGAATGCTCAGTTTTGCCTGGTCCTGTAGCCAGAGATGAATGGGGGACATCTTCCCTTAGCAAGGGACTGTCATCCATTCTCTTGTCTCTTTTTGCTCTTTGATTTCTTGTGTTGTGTTTGATACCAAGGTCTAGTGGCAATATGGAGCCTTGGGACAGCATACACTTATTTGTCCACATTTGGAGACTAGTTATAGGTTTTCCCTGCACTCTTATTCGTGTTGCTGGATTTCTTCTCACTGGAAATGACCGTAAGTTTTCAACTGGGCTAAGCAAATAACCGACTTTTGAGGTCTGTTCCAGAATTCAAACAAAAATTTGCCTGCTTTTGGGGAAATAAATTATTAAAACTGCTAGATGAACCTCAGATAAAACATTTAATATCCTTTTGAATTCTTTAATTCCTTTTAAAAGACACATGGCAAAGTAAAAAAGCTATTTTGAAAATTAATAATAAAAAATTTTAGGCAAAAAATTCTTTCTGATTTTTGTGAGCAAACCTGTTTGTTTCCCCACTGAAGTGCATTCTGCAGCAAATTTATTATTCACTGAAAACATCTTATTTTACCATTTTACCCAGCCAACACTAATCTTAGCAAAGACAAGGGCTAGCAAAGACGTGGAGCTAGAATAAAGAATTTTGCTCTGCAATTACTTTTCTCACAAGTTATATAATGCAAGTAAACTTTACCCGTTTAGGTACAGGAAGAAAAGTCATTTCCATCTTGTTAGTTCCCACTCTCTGGGCCTGTCAAATGCAAACCAGGACCAACAGCTTTTCTCTTGGGTCCAAGGATAATTTATCAGTCTCTTCTGATATCTAGGCTTTCCAAAACAATTTTCACTGGCTATGCATGCACAGAATAGTTTTGGTTTTACTGTTCTCTTTAGGAGATAGAACACCAAGAATGGTGTTCTATCCTTTTGGGATGAGCAAAGATGGCTGTCTTTCAGAGGTTTAAACCTATTCTAATTCAGGTATTAACCCTCACATAGGCTGCTTTTATTTAGTTGTGGAGCAACATGTTCTTTAAAAAAAACCCTCCAATTATGGTTCAGATTAAAATGTTGGCTGCAGGTTGTGGAAATTCTGTGTGCCCTTGCTCTGGGGACACCGACTTCTGAGAGAGGTGGGACACAGAGTACAGAGCAAGAATTCCTGTAACCATTCCAGCTTAATCCGCTTCCCCACATGAATTGGCACCCATCTTCTTTTCTTGTTCGTTCTGACAGAGTGGGACACTCAGTAAGGGCTTTGAGATTTACTTGTGGCACTAATGGTAATATATACATTGCTCAATGGCCAGAATTTGTAATAGCGTGTTTGCGGTTTGTGTATGCGTGTACGTAAGAGGCTATTTCCTGTTTTCCAGTCTCCGTCCCATCTCCCACAGTCCCTGTACCTATGGAAAAGTGGATGTTTTGGATTATTTTTAAGTAGTCTAAACTTTCTTGCAACTTCTTCTTAAAAAATAACATTATTTTGGCTCTACTTTCTACCATAGAAGAATTGTATGATATTTTATGAGAGTGCCTCAACTGCGGGTATTTAATTGAAGCTTGCAAAATAGTCAAATAAAAAAAGTTTGCCTCTTTCCAGCTGTCACAGTTGTTTAAGCCTATTTGGTACCATATCAGAAGTACTTAAATTTTAACTATACTGAACAGTAAATGGAATCGTTTAGTAAACTATGTCTGCAAGATTGTAAGTAAATATCTCTTCCCTAATTAGCCAGTAATACATTATTTGGATCAGCTGAAATAAATACGCAGTTGCTGCTACTGCCATAAAATGCATTTCTAAAACTCACAGGAAAAGAGGGTAACTGCTGGAAGCTCGTTTGTCCGGGTTGTTCATGACTGTTCATGCTGTAACGTTGTCAAATTGCACCACGGCAAGGTATTTGCTTTACATCAAGTAGGCATGAAACAATGTTTAATACAAATTATACTCTCTACTTCCCATGTGAAATACAGAATTTATTTGCCCAAATAGAAGGATAAGTAATAAATAGGTCACATGTAACTGTTTTGTAGCACTACCTTGTGTATTAGAGATGAACTTTTTTTTTTATGGGCTAGCTTCCAGGTGCCTTTGTTTAATTGCCAGCTTCCATTCTTCAGAAGAAATGTCCTCTGAAAAATGTGAAAATATCAGGGGTTTTTTTGATAATATGAGAATTTTACTAGGATGCAACTATAGACAGTTCATAACCAGTTTATTCGCTCTGGATACCGAGAAAGTGAAACTTAAATATTTTATCTTTAAATTGATGTGTAGTACACGTATCTTATATGGATATGTAGTAAAATAAATTACTTAAGCTTTGTTAAAATTAGATAACACTTAAAACGCTACAAAAAAAGGCTTATTCTGTGTGACATGAGTATGAAATTGGATATATGTTTTAAAATGGCTGGAGTTTAATGTTTTAAAAGAAATAAACTTTGGTCCTTTTTCCTCAAGAAATAGCTAGGGAAATTCTTTTGACAACTTTTGAACAAATAACAAGACAGCTAGGATAATAATCTATTAAATATAAAGTCTTTGAGTTAAAATGCACCAGGCATGGGATGTGAATTTGAAGGAAAGATGAAAATTGAAGCATGAAAAAATGACGAAATAGTTAGTTGATTTGAGAAAATGCTATATTCATTTTAATGGAATTTGAGTGGCCCTGCCCAGGTTTTACTTACTCGATGAGAGATTATTTTCAGGAATAATTACATGGGGAAGAAGGACAAAAGCAGAATGTTGGAAGTGATTCATTTGTAGGAACAGTGGGCACCTGGTGGGTGAGTCATTACGGTAAGTTATCAGGAACTTTGTCCAAGCAATAATAGCATCCTGAAGGCATCTATTCCACACTACTAAACCTGTAATTTTAAAAGAAAATCTAATGCATGCATTTTTGAAGAAAATGTAAATGCAGGTTTGATTTTGTGATGTGATATGGTTCCAAGGCTGCATTTGCCTCCCAGAAGGGCAGAAAACAGCCCAGATCCACAGGATGGACTAGGTAGGGTTTCATACTTCTGTAGCGCCAGCTGGGCACCCATCGTCTACAGGTGTCCCTTCTCTACCTTCTTGTGTACATCAATGCATACATCAAGGAACTGGTGAACTCAGGCTGCAGGTTGACACTATTATTGAATCTGTTGCCAACACCGAAACTCCCAGAATGCAGGGTATGCATTGAATACTCGTTGTCATCTCCAGCTGAGGGTCTACACTCAGATACTTGTACGTTCGTTACTCTTTATGAACTCCAAAAGTGTATGATACCCATGACGTTGTCTTGAGCATGTAAAAGCCTCCAAGAACAGAGACTTTTTAAAAAGTGTATTCTCAACAAGGCAGCCTAGTGTGAGCACATCAGATCTGTCCTCTGATACTTTCATTTTTTAAATCAGATTCAGGTAGGTGTTGCTTAGATTCAGCCTTATACTTCATTGCCTTGTCCAGGATATGTAAAAGACGTGGAAGGGATTTGTTGCTCACTACACTTGTCTGAGAAATGGAGCACTCTTATGTTAAGAGGAAATCTCATCCCTACGGAGAAGATAACTTTCTCCGGGGCTGGTCTCAAACTGGAATGAATTCTGGAAATTCAAAAAATCCCCACAGACCTCACTGCCTTCTGCTCCAGTTGCAAGGCACTGTTCTTTGACCCCATCCTCTCTAATGTAAATATTTAGCAATATACATATGTCAAAAGCAACAGCAACCACAACTCTGAAACTCTACCAAGCAAAGCACAAGTTCTTCCCATGGGGAGCGAGTGAGAGGACACCCAGAATTAGCGACGGCGCTTCCTGCACGACTGTAGGTGTTTCTCCACACATAGCCAGACAGCACTGACTGTGACATAGGAACCTCTGCAGAACAACACAGCAGCTTTGGGCTGCCTCTGGGAGAAGGTCCAGCCCTGAAGCCACCTGCCAGCCCAGGCCCCTTTGCAGTTGAACGGGCAGCGGGGATGGTACAGGGAGATGTGAGTTACAGGCAGCCTGAACCTTGCGTACATATTACCTTGGATCTCGATGCAGTCTAACCCTGTGGATATCACATAATTACCGCAGCCTTATACTTGAGGTTGTAAGATTTGTGTTTCAGCTGCTATGCCGTGCCACTCTATGCTAGTGGCAGAATTTCAGGTGTCTGAGCACAGCACTCAAGGGATGTGACATTTTTTTCTGTTGCTACCGCATCAGAGGCTAGTGGTCAAGTTGATAGCCTGACCCAGGCTTTTTCAAGCTGTATTTCAAGACTGAGATGAACAAGTTGAAGTATTTGCTCAAATAAATAAGCAAAAGTATTAAATCTTGGTAATAACAATTTGACAACAAAAGCTTTTTATTTCCGCCTTGGAATACACCACCATTACTTCTTTCTCTCCTTCCCACTCCTTCGATTTTCCAGGTACCACTCAAATTACCCATAAATCTTGGACTCTTAATTTAGAAAACAATCTCTCAATCTCTACCACCTCCTAAAAAATACCTCTGAAAAATGGTAACTATTTTAAACATCGCATTATAGGTTTTGTTCAGCTTTCCATGCCTGTGCTACTGAAAGAATATGGAGGAAAAGGGAAAATGAAAGTAATAAAAATAAAAATCGTAACTGTGTTTAGGTTTCTCGCAACACATTAAATAGAAAACACGTATCATGTTACACCATTAGATTAGCTGCAATCTGCCAATTCCGCTGAAGTGCTACCACCTACATGTACACTTTTGTCCAGTGTTTGTGTAAGGTTATACCTGACAATGAAACTCATGGTATTTATGAAATAGCACATATGCACACGCAACACTTGAGATATATGCCGTAACCCTGTGATCATGCTTCTAGTTGTATTTACAGGAACACAGAGGTCTTTAGTAGTGATAGGGCTTCTAATGGTCCCTGTTCTAGTAAGTGTATATACACATAACCAAGATAATCTTAATACTGAAGAGTTTATCTAATTAATGTGTGGCTTGTGTCCCACATTTGTGATAGATATTTCAGGGGGAAAAAACCCAACAAACCCCCCTATTTGTCCTATCTCTTCTATCCTCCACTTCCTACCATTACAAGCAATTTTGGGAGGCAAATAATTATCTCTTTCCATCCATGATTTGCGTCCCTCCTTGAGAGGGAAAATGTCTCAGGTGGTTTGATGAGAAGTTAAATGGAGAAGCCTTTGCCCATCTGAAGCTGGCTGTTTGACCCGCCCCCCCTCAGCCCCAGGGCCCTGGGGGGGACCTGGCAGAACGCACGAGGGGCTTCTATCAATCCTCCTCTCTCAGCCCAAAGGACTGAGTGGGGTGCAGAAGGACAATTCTATAGCGTTACTACAGAAGCACAAAACTATGTTTTTCTTGTACCACTTATATTCTTATCATGATGCAATTCTTTCAAGTGGCAATAGATTATTTTAATGTTGGAGGGTTTTGTTGTTTGGGTTTGTTTTTTTTTTTTCTTTTTGCAAGTATTTGAGTTAAAAATGGAGTTAAGTAAGCTATTAATGATTCAGTGGGCATATTTTTAGGAATGAACACTCTACCTGTGCCCAATATGGCTGAAGACAATAGCTGGTGCTCTGGTTACATCATCCTGCTTTAAAAATTCAAAGGTATATCCCACCAGAAACATTACTCCTTATTCACTTGTGCTCCCTAATGGCAACTTTAAATTCTGTCTTCTCTATTGTCTTTGCTAAAGACACATGACATTGTGCCTTTGCTGTCAGAGCTGCGTGCATTGTGCCAGTGAAATGCAGTCAGTGCCTAATGTGCATTTACAGAACTTTCAAAGACTGTTATATATACATTTCTCTTCTCTTTTTTTTTTTTTTTTTTTTTTTTTTGTGGAGGATGTGTGATTTCTTCTACGAGTGCAGCAGCTTGTGATGTGATAGTACAATGAAACATGAGGCCAGCGCAGCCAGATACCTTTTTTCTTCATATAGTGTTAAGGGTATGAGCCTTCTTTGATGTCGGTAAAGTTAATAACTTTTAGAGATATAAAAATCAAGTCAGTACTCACTGACTAAGAAAGTAGTACCAGACTCCCTTGCTAGCCTTGGTTTTTACCAACTTTTCTATTTCTGTAAAAGAAGCAGCTTTTAGAAATTGAGACATACGTCCTTTGTTTGTACAAATTCTTTGACAATATGTGGAAAAGAAGACCATATGTTCACTCCAAACTTACACCATCTTTTGGTCACTTTATAGCAGACGGAAAGGTGCCTTGCAGGGAAAATCGCTATGGCCGGAATCTCTCTAATCTCTCCCACAGAACACACAACAAATCCAAACTGAAAATTAAGCGAGATTGGGGAAGAAAAGCTAATGCCTTCTCCCTTCTCAGTGGGCATTATTTTTATTTTGACATATATATCTGCATTTTTTTAGTCTGAAGAGCACAACGAGAATACTCAAGAGAAAAAGGGCTGCTCACTGAACATTGACACAAAGTTCAGCCTATAGGCTAGAGAGGAAATAACAGTGCAGTAATTTTGCCTTTTTTACCCCCGTCCATGAATTTTTTCAAACGTGCTGTTAGTTTCCTAAGTATACACACTGCTCAAAATCTGGCAACAAAATAGATCTTTGGCTGTTCAGTTTTAGCCATTACATAACAGAAACGTTGTGGTTTGTTTTGATTATAGGTAGACTACATGATATTTTTTTATTTTATTTTATTTTAGGACCAACTCCTGGAATAAATTGACGCAAAATCTCAAAGTTGGCTTTCACTGAATATTTGCTGGTATTTTCTTGTTATGTTCTATATCATTTTGGGTAGTGATGATGATTACTATTATGTATCATGTAATTTATAATGCATCATACAATCTATTTGCTGCATTACTTGCAGAGATTGAAAACAGAGGGGCACAAAAATGCTTCACTGCTGCTGTAACGCATAGTCCTGAGTACATTCCTGTTGCATTATCTTTATCTATTTCCTAAACAGAACATGATTCTAAAGTGACCAGATATGCAACAAACCACGACAGCAACAAACAGTACTTAAAAAAGCCTAGTCATAAATTGAAATGAGTTAAAATGTATGTTGAAGAGGTTGCTGATAAATTAAAGATGACTCCTTATTTTTTAAGCTGAGCCTTGAGACCCAGTTTCCTTCCTATCCATACTTCACAAATTAAGGCTTCTGCTTAGTTTCAGGTATAAGGTTTGAGCTTCAGAGTAACATCCCTCAGGTCAGTCTACACTATCCAAAGGTAGCAATGTAAATGCATAAAATTTGGCAAGGGAACTTGCTGGATTAGCCTGCTCTTCTGCCTAGCACCCAAATTCAATACAGACATAGCCTGAGGAAGTGTCAAAAAAAGGTTGGGAAGAGACTCATGACCTTATCTTGCCTTTTGCATTCATAGTTGCTTATAATTTTCAAGGATACCTGTAGCACGTGCCATCACAGAGTCTACTGGGCTTGTTTAAGTACAGCCCTATCCAGAAGAGGACCATACCTGCTGGTATCACACCTTAATTTAAGTATGGTGTTTAATAAGGAGATAATAAAGTCTATGACTGAAATACAACCATAAGTATAATAACACCTTTTGGCTGACTGTCTCATGTTCATTTAAGTGGCTGAGGATTAAAATAACGGGAATAAGGTAAAACAGGCCTGTTCATACCAGCACAGCTAAGCGGGGACTAATGTACCATGTATTTATTATACTGTAGAATAGCTGTCCTTCAAAAGTCAGCATTGCCATGTATTTCTCCATCTTTTATCCAGAGGGCAACATAACTCTCTGAAAGTGGGAAATGCTAAGCTTTTAAAACACCTAAGAATGAGGAGACATATTACCGTGATATCATATGATGAATGGAAGATGTGACGCACCCCTCTTACTGCATCTTACTGGCAATATTATAGATTTACATATATTAGCAAATTAGATGATAGTCTTAAAGGACAGCATTCTTAACGTTGCATTTGTATTCTGGACATTTATATGAAGTATGTCTAGTATATAAATATCAGTTTGCTCTGACAAATACAAATGTAAAAATGCTAAAGAAACTGTAATTTATGTGGTTATTTTGGCTAAGTATCTGAGAAATAGGTCAATTCAGCTTAGTTTCCTTGTAACCTCTATTTTCGTGTCCGTGCCTCTTTTTTAAAGGCCAGCTCTACTCATGTAAATGTCCCATGATCTGAATTGCATGCAGTAATCTTGAGGGAAGAATATGTATTTGGCACCATTTTCAATGATCAAGACACTTTACATGACATTCTTGTTTAAATGGCATGAAAATCAGAGTTAAGTGCTGTGTAAATGAGGGCAGAATAGAGCCCTTTGTATCTCATTTTCCAACTGCCGTGGGATCATCTGGAGGTATAACCACATAAATCCCCCGAGGATATGTCTCCAACTCTCTCCCTTAACATGCTGTTCCCTGATCACATTGGAAATCCACTCAATTTAAATTTAATCTCAGCAAAATCTACACAGGACTTTCTTTCTAAATTTGCAATGCTATCTTTTGGGCACTTTTTTGCTTGGGCTGTTAACGTTTAGCTGCGTTTTTGCTTAGACATCCTCAAACCTGCTTCTCTGTGGGGGAACCACTGTGTGTCAGGAGAGTTGGGGTCTCTAAAAATTAGAGATTAAACTGTTGGCTCAGACCCCAGGATGGGAGCATATTGCTTCCTCTGTCACTGACTGCTGCATGATGTTAGGATTGTACCTTCTCCCTGCCTTACTTTTCTTATCTAAAATATGGCCATAATGCTTTCCAAACATTTTTTACTTTCTAATCTTTCCAAGTTAAGGCTCTGCACTGCATGGATCAAAAGTACAACCGTTCTCCCCACCCAAAAAGGAAGCTCCAAGCTTGTAATAAACGAGTACACCAAATTTATAAGTAAAAAATAAATGGCAAGTTGCATGTGAGGAAAAAGAGAGAGACACGGAGACAGATGGATTTATATAAATTCAGCTCTTAAAGTGTTGGTTGGGTTTTTTGTTTTTTTTTATTAAATTAAATAATTGTAAGCAGTAACCAGCTGTAGTATTATTCTTCACTGTGTAATCTGCACAGTGAAATGTAAACAGGGGGTCAGGCTCTCCTGTGGCCATATGACCCTCTCAGCAGGAAAAGGGGGCACGGAGAGAGGCTGTGCACAGAGAAGCGTACAAGGATATTCATGAGCTGGGAACTTTTGCAGCAAAAAATAGCTTTCCTGCATAGTCAATGGTGCATAGCGTTCGGTTTAAAAACCCTTATTAAATTAAGAGGAGCTTTCTGCATCCAGCAGCCTTTGCCGCTGCTGCTGTGTGTACTTCCATAATGTTGTTGAGAACACTGGGGCTTAATATCAACTTGGAGGTTTAGAAAAATGCAATAACATTCAGATACAACTTGATTACTGACGGAACAGAGATACAGAACATGAAAACGGATATGTCTGGGGAACCTAGTGCTTCTGAATCTCTTTGTTCCCTAAAAAAATTCTTTCTTAAAAAGTAGACGTCTATCTGTATGTATATATGCATTCCTTTGTCAACACAGGAAGATGGAGGGATTGGCAGCCAGGCATTCTTCAGTATGTTAATTACCTAATGTTTTCTGTTCTTTAAAATTCTCTTCTTTTTCTTCCTTTTTTCCCCAGATTAGAAAGCTGAGCCCATCTCTTGCACTCTGATCATAGTTCTCATGCTGTGTATTTAATACAGTATATTTTTTAATTCACAAGCATACTCTTTCTATCACTCTTGTAGTCACTAGAGCTCTGACTACCTTTTTGTTGTGGTTCAAACATCTTTTCCTTGCAGTATTTTTATGACATAAGAAACCTTTATTTATTGCTTCATTTATTATTTTAAAAACCAATATAGTTTTCCACCCGAAACACCCGTTTTTACATAACCTTGAGATGCCTATTCATTCTTTCTCAGGAGGAGTTCAGGGGAAAGGTGCAGTGCCCCTCTAAATCACAAATGAAATGAGTTTGTTGGCTTGAATAGTATTTCTCCTTTCAACCCTCCGCACATTTCAGTGCATTCCATTAGTCATTGTTCAAATGAGGCTGTTCTCCGACCCCAGAGGCAGGGGAGGAGGGAGTTTGGGGTTTAAATGAGTTTGCCGATCAGTACATAGAGGCACATTGTTTCTCATCTTATATTTTTCCTGTTTACAGAAAATAACCCCGGTTCCCAGTACCAAAATGTTTCAGGTTTTGAGCATACTGTATGTTTGATGCAGCTAATTTAAATAAATGACTTTCACATTTAAGCAATTAAACCTATAATTAGCACTGTTTGAATGAACTAATCAGCTAATACCCTATGACACACAGTTCTTTTTTTTCCCTCTAAATATTTTTAAAGGGAAAGGAGTGAGATTTATGAAAAAATATAGGTGATGCAGTAAAAAAATACGCTTTGACTCGTGGAAATTACAAAACAACACCACAAACTATTTAGACCAATGTTCTCCTTTTGCCTTCCAGGGAATGTGGAATTATGCACACTCATTTCCTCTGAATTCAGGAGAAAAGACTGCAATAAACAAAGTAGCAAATCCTGTTTTTAAAACAGGGCAAACTTCTATCACTGTTGTGTGTTTTTAAAAAAACCCAAATGCGCTTTTAGAGGTACTCTGTACTCACTGTATTTTAAAACGTGTGCCCACATCTAATCCAGTGGTAGGAGACCTGCGTAAGCCATACCCTTGGGAGATTCCCTCTGGCTGGCAGAACGTTAGCCACTCTCAATAAGATGGAAATTTATTAGGAGGAAATTATCCCGGTGTCCTCTGAAAAACAGCATTTCTGATAAAAATCTTGTTCTCTGACAGCAGTCTAACAAGATACATTTGTTAGCTGGTTTTGTTCCTTGGACTCATCTGTTAATTTTAATTCTTCTGTTGCACTGCTGTGTATTTACGTTCTGAGGCAGACATGATCTATGTGTGCTCAGCGGAGATTGAGATGTTGGGGGTGAGAGGGCACAGAAGTTTAGGAGAGCGCTAGTTTTTCTTTTTTTTCTTTTCCTCTAGTTAAAGGGGGAAAAAGGTCCTTATATTTTTATTAAAGCTTGAATTTTCACTGAATTTTTTTTAGAGTTGGAAGGGACCATAGAGATCATCTAGTCCAACTCCCCTGCCGAAGCAGGATTGCCCAGAGCATGTCAGAGCACGTTACTCAGGACTGCATCCAGGCGGGTCTTGAAAATCTCCAAAGAAGGGGACTCCACACCCTCCCTGGGCAGCCTGTTCCAGGGCTCTGTCACCCTCACTGAATTTAATTTGTTAATAAAAGTTGTGCCTCTTTGAATCTATGTTACTATAGTTTTTTATTACTGCAGAAATATGTATAATTTATCATGTAATTCTTCTTTTCTTCAGCTCTGTTGTCCTTGAATGTCACAGTACTGCACATAGGCCATACAAGTCACACCACATACCAGAATTGTACTGGTTTTTTCCCCTAGAACACCATTAAATGTCTCCAAATGCTGAAAAGAGCTTGAACACCCTTGAGTTGTTCAACTCTGCCTATCCTCACTGCAGCTTCACTAAGGATGCGACTTGGGACCTTTCTCTCCAGCCTAATTTTTCCTGGAGTCTCTGCCTCATGTGGGGCTCAGGCTGGAAGGTTTTCAAAGGAGGAATGTGAATTTTTAATGAATGAAGCTGGCATTGGGAGCCCTCCCCCTGGCATTATCACTTGTTAGTAAGGTACCTGGTGCTCTGATCTTGCAGAGCGGAATGGACAGCAGGAAGATGGCAGGTGGTCTTCGGTGGTTATATGGCTCACCAAAACTTAAGTGAACTGGTTTCTATTCCTGTGTGATAACTAGCTTCTGAAAGTGCTTTTTCATCTGCCAAGCTTAAGAGAAGAGCTAGTTTAGATTTTTGTCAAACATTTTGGGGAGAGTGGGAAGAAAGAGAGGGGTCACAGGACAGTGCTGCTTTATCAAAAGGGTTTTTTAATAGGATTGGATTCCCCCTTGCTTTTGATGGAAAGTCTCAGTTCAGTAGCAAATTTCTCTTTTAAAGTAAGAGAAGGAGATAGTACCACCCTGTGCAACTAATACTGTGGTATAGGGAACATTCAGAGAAGGTCTGGATTTGAACCATCAGGTTCAGAGCAGAAACTTGCACTTGAGGCTTTTATGCTCAGGCAAAGGATTTGTCTACCCAGTCATTTCCCATAGTGATAGTCTTTCTACCTAATGCTTCCAAATGTTTCCTCCAACCTGGACTGGGGAAAAACAGTATTTTTGTGAAGATTTAATAGATGGGAAAATAATTTCTTCCTTGGCTTTACTTGTGAAAATCAGGGTATAGGTGTCTGAAGCACTGACAGTTCTCACTGTAGATGAAATCTGAGCGAGAGGCAGATGATCATCAGCTCAGGGAAATCAAACCCTAGGTATTTGAAATTGGGCATCTAATCACTGAGGCACCCCAAACTAGAGGAATTCACAAATTTTAGCCTTAATCTTGCTATGCTTCAGAGCCCATATGCAAAACAGAAGCACTTGTGCCTTGTTATCTAACAAATGGGAGCTCATTAGTACTGCAAGAGGTGGGTCCACTTGAGAGACATACTATACTGATGAAGTTCCTGGAAGAGCCCAGGAGAAAATAGATCATTTCTTACGCAATGCGGCTTTTGGATAAAGTATAGTGAGTACTGTATGATAGGGCTGGCAAGGTTCAGAAATGGGCTGAGAGATACCTAGTGATGAATATGCCCTCTGGAGATCTTTTCCCTATGGTAAGAAAATCCCAAGTACTGATGCTCAGCAACAGTAGAAAGGAGGTGGCCCCGCAGGCCACCCCACGGAATTGTGGTGAGAGTCTTGTAGAGGTTCTCTGGAAATCTAAACTGTGATCATCCCATGTTTCTCTCAGGATGCAGATCCACTGGACCTTTTCTTAGCACACATCTGCCACACCTTTCAAGGCCTGCTAGGGAAATGCTGCAAAGTTACTCTAGTTGTAATTTTACAGATTTGGTTTGGAACAAAGTGGTTTTGCTACCAGGAAGCTCATTATTTCTAGAGCAGAATGAAAATGCAGAGACTTCAAAACTATTCTAATAAATTTTTTTCTGTGTAATAGTCTCTGTATGATATAAAATGATGGTTGTTCTGATTAAGTATTGACAGCCATTACCTCTGAATGTCATTCTTTAAATACCAGGAAATAACCAGTTAGAGCAGCTTCTGTAACATACCTAACTCCTACACAGCACGCTAACCTATCACTTTTTAGGGTCTACGCCTCTCCAGTGCTGTTAGCACAGCTGACCTCATGCAGCAAAAATTATAGCTGCAAGAAGATTCTAAATACTATCCTGGTTGGTTCAAAGTTTAAAATTCTACTTTGAAAAGTAGAAATGCTATTTTCAAAACTATTCTGCTTGTTGTTTCTATTCATTGTTTCCATGGCAGAGCTGAAAAACTATTACAGCTGTGTTTTGGGTGGTCTATTGTATACCACTGTTGGTTTTGATTATTACGTTCAACACTCTCTTGGTATGTGTTTCACTGTCCCACTGTCTCCACACAAATAAGGAGTGGTGCTCCTTCCACCCGTTGTTTATATAATTGCTCTGTGGTTATAAAGTGGGAAACCTAACTTTTTTGCCCTCTTCTGCTTGAGGGATTCACAAGTCCATACACCAGTTCCTAGGAGTGTGTCCTAAACACTAGGTTATATCTTAGTATTTAAGGGGGCATCGCTCTGCCCTTCCATCAAAAAAAGTCCCGGGACCAAACGTAGAACACAGAAGAAGGAGCACGATTCAATGTCCAAGAGATAATGACAGCTCGCTGAGATGAGGACACCAAGTTTCTGCTGATTTGACTGTGTGTTTTATGTTGGACCATCATCAGACCAAAAAAAAAAAAACCAAAAAAGGAGGAGTGTAGAAAGATAGATACAGACTAAGGTATTCCTGACCTGATTTTTAAACATGCTCTTATAGAGACCTTCTGCTAAAGTCAATCAGGCAGTACATAGTGCATTTTCCTGGAATATACTGTGTAATGGAGACTAACATGTGCTTAAATGTCTGCGTCTGGACATTGCTCCAGAAGATGTGATTTATTAAAAGCACATAACTCTCAGAATTGAATTATGAGTAGTTAAAATACAGACTCTTGTCTGTAAAATATACGCATCATTTGCTGCAGAAGATGGGAAAACAAAAGTGCTTCCTTGGACCCAGTATTGTGAAAATAAGGCAGTGTGGGTGTAAAATGAGTGATTATCTGTATAAGATGGCAGTTGCAAATACAGTGTGTTTAAGCTGACCAGCAGAACACATCCTGTCCCATACAGCAGCTAGTGAGGATCAGAGTAAACAAAAACTGCATTGTGGCCTGTCTTCTCCCGGCTTTGCAATTACACAGCATTTGACCTTCTGCAGCTGAAGCAGGACCTCGTAGCCTTGCCATAAAAAACAGCCTTTAGAAACCTGCACCTTGAAGTGGGCTTAGGACAGCTGAGACACGTGTACCTGGAATCAAAAGTAACTGATGCCTTACAACAGTCAACAGAAAACTTTTGCACGCGATAGATTTTTTTCTTTAACTATGTGATCTCATGTGGTTTTAATTACTTGATGTAAATGTTCCCATTTTACTTTGGTTTTCTTTGTCCAGTTTTCATCAAGAATAGGAAATCTGGAAAGGCAGGATTTTTAACTCAAATCACTATTCAAGACTTCAGATATTCGTCTGAAACTCATCTGAGGTTTCTGCATGTGTGTCTCCAGATTAGTTCTGGCAATATCGTTAAATGATCTTTTTTGTATGTAAGATCTTCAATGCTTGATTTAAGATGGAGTCATGGTAAAAGTGAAAAAAAATAAAAGTCCAGGATGTTATTCGAGCATTAGTTAAGGGAACTAAAATTAAGGTCATTTCTCAAGCAGGAAAAATATACAAGTTGGGGCACAACAGCCTTCTATATCCTGACAAAAAAAAAAAGCTTTTCTGAGAAACTAAGTTTTCATGAGAAACAGAAGTCTGTAACCTACTTGGCTTAACAGTAGAACAGGAATTGGTTGAGCACGCGAATGGACATCAACTCTGGGTTCATGACTACAAGCCACAGATCATGTTGTGAACACTATTGCCTCCTATTTTTCCTCTGACTATATCCAAGTCTTGAATGCATATTTCAAGGAACTGTGACCTGAATTCAGATGATTGATCACAGTAGCAGTAGAGTAAACTTTCAGTATATCTTCACGTTGACAGTGAACCTGATATCAAGCTTTAACCTGCAGCACTTTCCTTTCCTATAAAATAAAAATATTCTGTCCTAAATCACTGCTTTTTCAAAAACATAAGCAAAAACAAAAAAGCCAACTCTTGCTGACTGGCTGCCCTGATTTCCATATAATTCCAAGTTTCTTATCTCTCTGATTTCCCATGCACTCCCTCTTACCTTTCCTGATCTCCCACGAAACCCTGGCAGAATATCAGCAGATCTGATAGTTTCTTCTGGGCTGGCTGCCATTGCCATATTTTATGTACTTCAGGGTTTTTGTGGGATTGATGATGCACAATACATCATTGGACTGCTGTGACCAAACAAGGTTTGTGTGCTGCAGCTTCCCCTAGCATTCTGCTAGAAGTGCTGAGACCTATCAAGGGGCTGAAGAAAGATGACTAAATATTGGTGAGGGATGGAGGAACAGTGTTGAAACAGAGTAGATGTTGGGTGGGAGGAGAGTTCTGAAAACAGTGGCAGGAGAAGAGTTAGTAGGTGTTTCAGAAATATCTGAAATTGAAGAGAAGATAGAAATATTCTGGTTCAGGATAAGATGTAAGGAATGGGTTATTAAGGGAAAATGAAAATTGGGAATTGAATAGAATGGGTGGAAAATAAACAGATGAGCTTGGATTGGGAGAATGATGACTGCAGGGCAGGATGATGGTGAAGAGGAAGCTTCACTAGGATTTAGTGAAATAAGCATCTTTATATCTATGCCTTTGGCTGAACTGAACTATGCTTTCCAGCCCTTGTGAAATAGCCTGTCCCTAACTGTTCTCCACTGTATGAACTTATTAGTGTTAACCAATGTATGACAAGGATTACGTCTACAATGCAGGACAGGTGCATTTCAGGATCCCATGGGTGAGTCTGGAAGTGATATCCTAACCCTCTGCTGGGATGACAATGGGATGTGCTGTCTGCCCCTTTACCTCACTTTCAGCAGAAGAAGACCTAGCTGCATAAACTGCCGCATAGGACTTGAGAGACATCAATTTGGACAGCTGGGCAATCGGTGCCACAAGACATACTGGAGTCTAAAGAATCATAGAATCATAGAATGGTTCAGGTTGTAAGGGACCTTAAAGATCATCTAGTTCCAACCCCCCTTCCATGGTCAGGGACACCTCCACTAGACCAGGTTGCTCAAAGCCCCATCCAGCCTGGCCTTAAACACTTCCAGGGATGGGGCATCCACAACTTCTCTGGGCAACCTGTTCCAGTGCCCTCACAGGAAAGAATTTCTTTCTGGTATCTAATCTAAATCTCCCCTCTTTCAGTTTAAAACCATTGCCCCTCGTCCTATCTCTACATTCCCTGATAAAGAGTCCCTCCCCATCTCTCCTGTAGGCTCCCTTCAGGTACTGGAAGGCTGTTATAAGGTCTTCCCAGAGGCTTCTCTTCTCCAGGCTGAACAACCAAGGGCAAATGTAGGGCAAATGTAGGGTCCTGCACCTGGGGAGGAAGAACCCCAGGCACCAATATAGGTTAGGGATGGATCTTCTGGAAAGCACTACTGAGGAGATCGATCTGGGAGTCCTGGTGGACAGCAAACTTTCCATGAGCCAGCAATGTGCCCTTGTTGCCAAGAGGGCCAATGGGATCCTGGGCTGCATAGGGAAGAGTGTGGCCAGTAGGTCGAGGGAGGTCATTCTCCCCCTCTACTCTGCACTGGTGAGGCCACAACTGGAATATTGTGTCCAGTTCTGGGCTCCCCAGTTCAAGACAGACAGGGAACTACTGGAGAGAGTCCAACGTAGGGCAACTAAGATGATTAAGGGATTGGAGCATCTCCCTTACAAGGAAAGGCTCAAAGAGCTGGGACTCTTTAGCCTGGAGAAGAGAAGGCTGAGGGGAGACCTTATCTATGTTTATAAGTACCTAAAGGGTGGGCTGAAGGATGATGGACCTGGACTCTTTTCAGTGGTTTCCAGCGATAGGACGAGGGGCAATGGGCACAAGCTGGAACATAGGAAGTTCCATTTAAATATGAGGAGAAACTTCTTTCTGGTGAGGGTGACAGAGCCCTGGAACAGGCTGCCCAGGGAGGTTGTGGAGTCCCCTGCTCTGGAGATTTTCAAGACCCGCCTGGATGCAATCCTGAGTAACATGCTCTGACATGCTCTGGGCAATCCCGCTTCAGCAGGGGAGTTGGACTAGATGATCTCTAGAGGTCCCTTCCAACTCTGAAAATTCTGTGATTCCGTGAATCCTGACTTCCTCAGCCTGTCTTCATAGGAGAGGTGCTCCAGCCCTCTCATCATTTTCATGGCCCTCTGCTGGAACCGTTCCAATACGTCCGTGTCCTTCCTGTGTTGAGGATTCCAGAGCTGGCTACAGTACTCCTTGATATGCCCTGCCATATTCCACTGATCTGATGTGCTTATGATATGTGTAGGAATGGCAGAATATGATTTGAGCACAATATGCCAATGGAAATGCCATTCTGAAATGAGCAATAAATGATGTCAAGCTGTACGCATGATATATGCTCTCGGTTTCTTACAGGAAACATCATTAACTTAAATTTTAGGTTGTTAAACTCCATTTAGCACCATCATATACTGTAAAAACCTAAGAAATAGCTAGTACAGTCACTCAGTTCAGTATTCCAGTCTCCCACCTCAGCCTAACTTCTTGCCTGTTCATCTCAATGGGCACCCTCTTTGAAGAATGGTTGTGGGAAATGCATGAAGAAATCCAAGTACATGCAAATAAAAATTTTGGAAGAGGAGGCAGAGGGGTCTCTCCTTTTTATATTATGGCCTCATTGCCACACTCTGAGACTGTAAGGACAAGTGTAATCCATGTCTTCGTTAAAGCTTGCATTTTCCCTGAAGTGGCAGGTGCCTGCTTTTGCTTTGGACAAGAAATATTGTAAGATTTCTCCCAGTGTGACTCAATTTGATTGTTTTGAATCAAGAAAATTAATGTGAATTTGAATTTCAGTTTCCAAAGTGGCAAAGGCTTAAAATCGTGACGCAGTGAATATATTTACAATTAAGACCTTCTGGGAAGTGTGAAAGAGGTAACAGCAGTAAACATACAGAAATTAGTCTGGACAAATTTTCAACAAGGGAACTTTATTTTAAAATGTTTCCTCTGTACCATTTAATAAAAATGAGGCTTAAGTATGGAATACTTCAAAAAACTTAATATTGTTGTTGACTGACTTGCAATCAGATGTGCTCCCTTAAACTACTTAGAAAAGCCTGACCTGCACAGTGGAGGTGTGACTGCAGATGATTTACAAACTACCTGCCATCTACCTTGCAAAGGAAGCAAGGAGAAAACCCATGGACATGTCCTTCCATAAACTTGACTACACCTACTCATCCTGACACCCACATCCCGCTGCGCTTTTTTATTACTCCACTAGAAAACTGTAATTTAGCCTAGATATGGCTGGCAACACTCTGGTCTGTCCCATAATGCAAAGAAGTTCTGAAAATCTAAACTCAGTTCATCAAAATGTGAAACGGTTGGATTTAAATGTTGGGGTTTTTAATGGCAAATTTCAGTGTAGACTTAACTGAATGCACGTGGACACCTCCTTTGTTTTGATCTCTGTGTAACACGTATTACTAACTAGGGTGTGATTATAATGTAAGTATATACATGAAATGCAAAGGTTGTATGAAGACTTGTGAAAATTTTCAGTGCTCATGCTGTTAATGTAAAACAGCCCTGTAATTGTCCTTATTATGTTAATAATTCTTCACCTGACTAAATGTCCCTTCTCACACACTTTCATTTATCCTTCTCCCCCCAATCTTAAGGCTTTAAGTTTAAAAATGCAAAAATGTAGAGTGGTGTGAGTTAGAATTGTAGTGCCTGAACTCAGTCTGAAATTTCATATCACATTAAGGATGAGGTGTTTTTAAAATAATTGGCGTCTCTGTGCTACCCTTTCTAGCTAAGACACAGGAAAGTTCGACCGCAGGTACTGTGGTAATTTTACTTGCATTTTTGCTTTTGCAAATTAACACAAATGTCTTGCTGCTTAATTTAAGGCCTTTTATGCTCCCTCCAAAGTTTCTATCTTTATTAGATTCACATCTGTAGTTTTATTTAATATGAACCAGATGTTGAAACCAAGGCATTATTTATCAGGATGCTTGCACTGAAGAAGGCTTGCTACATACAATGTGATGTGCCTGTTCTCTGGGTACAGTGTCAGGCAGAAATAAAGTATGCTGGAGGTTTTTTTCTGTTTCTCTAATTAGAAACAAAGCTTTCTAATCAATAACCTTCAGACAGTAAACTTCACAATCAAAGAGCTACAGAAAAATGTACATAAAATTCCAGAAGCTGTTGTACTTCATACAGGAGACATTGTGCTGTTGTTAAAGCTGCCGGTTGTTAATACCCGGGTATAAATGGGCGTGCAGGGCTGCAGAATCTGTGCGATGGGATGATGCTGGGAAGACAACAGACAGCAGAGAGCAGAATGCACTCTTGGAATCAAAAATCAAAGCTAGTGATGAGAGCAGAAGCTGGGAGATGCAGCTGCTGCCATTGAGCAGCTGGTTGGTGGTGTCCTGTCTCCGGGAGAGGCAGCAGCTCCTGATGTGGGCTGAGTTACACGTCGGAGGGAGCTCAGATCTGCTGCTTCTCCAGAGATGTCAGCATCTTTCCATGCTCTCTGCAATATGTGCATGTCGGATGTGTTTAAGATGCATCTGGTGTGTTTTAAATACTGAATTAGGTACATGGTCACTTTTTTGGTCACTGTTTGGATATAGGTCACTGACTATCATGCCTAAAAGGTATGAGATGTAGAAGGAACAGAATCTATGTCATAGAAGAGATAAAGATTTATTCAGTATATATTTTGCTTAGACTCTATTTTTCTGTGCAAAATCATTATTCACTAAAAGGAGAGGCACAGCCAGTCTTTCGCCCTCATGAGCTGGAACATTTTGCTCTTGCAGCATAATCAGATTTTCCAAGCAAAACTCCTGGTTATTTCAGTCGCATTTATGCAGCCGTACAAGGCCTTGGCAAAATTCAAGCACAGCAGAGCATGGTAACATTTCGAAGTATAAAATTTAAATTAATAACGTATACTTAGATTTTAAAGGCCAAATTAAAAAAAAAAAAATATATATATATATTGTGTCTACAAAATCTGCATGTAGGTAACTGATTGCATTTTTCATGTATTGAGTGTACAGTCTACAACAGCGCAGAGAGGACCCGCAGCAGTGATATCCAGAATCTCAATGGATCATGTTCAGCATGCTTTCATTTCCTGGCAAGTTTTGGCTTGTGTTTTGCAAATGCAAAGGTTTAAGCTTAAGATCGAATCTTTATAAAGAATGAAGAACAAATTAGGATCATGAAATAGAAGACTCTAGAAAAATCTGTGTAGGAAATAACATTTTCCAACAGACATTTCTTTCTGCTGTTGGTTGGGACTTGGTGTTAAAATAACTGACTAAATAAAACAAAGTGGCACTGCCTGCTTTGTGGTAAGGCGTAACTGTTGGTTCAAAGCAAGGAGGTGAATGAGGCATAGACTTTGGTGGGAGCTTGGCTCAGTTGTATGATAAAGGCCTAATTACAAGATCCAAGCTGCTGTCAATTTAATCCCACTTTGGCACCAGGCACAGAATTTCTCCGTGCATCATTCCCTTTCACAGCAGTTCTCCTGCCTGTCCATCACTTGTTCTGCTTCGTGTGTATGTCTGTGCTGTGCAAGATCCCAATACAAATCCATAAGCCATAATTTCCTGAGGTATAACTACATTTCAGCCACTGACTTCCTCAGTCATTCAGCTCTCCCTTACCTTCCCCACCTGTAAAATGGGGAGAGAGACCCTTATGCAGGAAGTTGCACAGTTTTGTCATAGTCCTAATCACCACAGTGTCTCTATGAATGTTTATAAAGTGCTTTGAAGATGAAAATTGCCAAAGAAGTGCTAGGGATGATTATTATAAGTTAATGAATAAATTTCAACATGTATTTGATTGCCAGGTAATTCAGAAGGGAATCACCAACCCTTCCCTCTCTTCGAAGAAAAAAAGTTGACAGTCAGCTAGTTGCTAATTAGCACTCAACTGAAATGCCTCCAAAGCTGAGTGCTCCCAGTTGAGTCCTTTAAAAAGTAAGCTTTCAACTAATTGAAATATGCTGAAAGTTGAGCAGTGGGTGAGGTGTGTAACAGGTAAATCAGTATGGTGGAGCTGGGTATGTAGAAGGAATCCTAAGCTTTTCCAGGTAGGGACTAGAGCTTTTGGGGGAAACACTAGCCAAAACGAGCATCTCTTTTTCATATTCACACATCTGTTCCCTTTCTCAGGCCCAGTTTGTAATCTGCCACAGGCGGGCTACGCTGCCATATATTTTGTGGGCAAGTTAGGGAGGAAGGGCAGCTTAAAGATTGTGTTGAAGTCTGGTGTTGCTTATTTCTTACTATATTGAGGGGTGGTTGTAATGATTCTTCCTTTGGACGGAGATAGACTTAAGAAATTTTTAATAACACATTGCACAACATGTTAGAGCTGAGTGACTGTGCCACCTGCATTTAATTCACATTTAGCTTGTCTGTAAGGGAAACCAGTGTATCAGAAAGGGGCTCGGACTCTTCATGTCCTTACCCTTCTGCGGGCCTGTCTGATTTTTCGCTGGAGGGTCAGTCTCCCAGACCATTGTCTGCTCCTGTAGCCTCCCCCACCACTTCTTTGGATTTTTTTTTTTTTTTTTTCGTTGGCTGTCTGCCAATGCTATAAACCGCAGTACTGTCTTCTCTGCTGCTGAAGGCTGTTTTCTTCCTCAGCCGCTGGGAGATGGCTGCAAGAGGCAAATGACAGGAATTTCATCCCTTTCTTTTCCCTGCTTGACTGCTCTGGATTCACCACCCTTAGCATCGGCCTTTCAAGGAAAGAGGAAAACACGCTCAACTAAACTTGTTGAGCTCTTCGGGTGAAGAATCTCAGCTGTTTCAAATAGCACTTACCAGCATTAGCCTCCAGTGATAATCCACACCAAACTCCAGCAGCATCTATGGGGGCACGGGGTCGGGGGGGCGGGAAGAAAAAATGTGTAGAGTGAGAAACTACCACGGCAGATATTTAGAAACAATCCAAGGAAAAGGAACTCTGAGCTCCAAAAGGGGCTACGGATGGGTATGGATGATATGAAGGAAAATGAGAGAAATGGAGCAAACATGGAAACAAGGGGGAGATGGAATAAAACAAGACAGAAGTGTTCTTGAAGCTGCTGGATTCTGGAAAGCAGCCTTCGTGGTGTCCTCAGAGATGCAGCAAACCCAAGGTATATAAAATCTTGTTGACGTTTTACTGGTCTGGAAGATGATCTGGTTCTGTAAATGGGCAGGTGTTCTTTGTTATCCTGAAGCTATTGCAGCCAAGGGAAGCTTCCCTGGATATCAAGTGCTGAATATTTCACACTTAGGACCTCATCCTCTCTTCCCAGCACCTCATGGAGCTATTTCCCTTGACAAGAGTCCTCTCTGGCACGGTCACAATGCCAGAGTAGTTGTAGTTGCAGTGACCAGGTGTGATGCAGGGCAGGTGGGGGCGTCCCAAGTATATTGCCCACTCAGGGTGCCACATGGACAGCACGGTGAGGAGCAGAATGAAGCCTCCAGTGCTTAAACCGTAAGTTCCTTGTGAGCCGAAGAGCCAGATTCTGCAGCTGAGAGCTCCTGCAGACCAGTAACCCCTCTGCATTGGGCACAAAGGGAGGACACTTGAAACACGCTGAACGCTGGCTTACCATAGCTTAATCAGCAAGATGGTTAAGTTGGTTCATCTGCTGTATCTTGGTACGTTTAGAGGGCCCATCACTCTAACACCAAGATAAGATTTGCACCACTTTGAGTTTGTCTCATGTTTTCTTCCCCAGCTCCATCTGCTGCAGGTGCCGGGCACGTCCTGTGTGGGTAAAGCAGACAGACTCCGTGGTGAGAGATGGGCTGGCTCCTCAAGGGCTGCTTTCAGCTGAGCGTCCATAAAGTTCCAAGGCACAATTTAATATCCATTTCAATTGTGGACAAAGACGTTATGTACACTACAGAACTAAAAAATATTTAAAATCCTTTCTGTGTTATCATCTATTCAGAGGTATTTCTAGCATCATTGGTGAGAGTTGGAGCTCTAATTTACTAGCATTAAATAGGTGAAGAGAATTCTTAGAAGTGTCATATGTATCAAATTTTCATTATATGTAATTTATGCAAGGTAGGTTTGAGTTTGCAAAAAGCCCGAAGCATTTAAAAGATGTGAACCTTTCTTGCTGCACTGTAAACTCTGAAACAGAGTAGTTTTGGTGGACCCCACTTACGGATTTTTAAAACTTTTCTGATGAAAGTAATCACGTCATTTATTAATGACAGAAAAGGGTCACGGCCAAAAAAACCATAGTCTACATGGAAAAAGCCTGGAAGTGTGTACTGAGCCCAGCAAATATTTTTAACAATGGATTAAACAGATTTATTTAGTTTCCTGTCCACAAATTGTCTGTGAAAGGACAGTGTTTTCCGGAATATGTTTTTTATTTCAATATATTAATATTTAATGCAAACAAATTACAGCTTCTAGATTTCTTATAAATTGCAAGCATCTGGTACACTCTATTCTATAGCTGTAGAAATTAATGGCAGTATTCAGTCCTGAAACCTGTCAAAATCCGGTGTTTGAGCTCAGTGATTGAGCATATACTGCAGATGATGGCAAGAACCTGGTGGTTCTTCATTGTGCATCCTAACTTTTGATAGGCAAATTTAATTTAGTAAGTCATGAGCATCCATAGGAAAACTCTTGTGTTCTTTTACCTAAGGTCACTTCATCAAAAGTCTTCAGTGCTATTTGGCTTTTGTATAAACAAAGGACAGTTTGAAAAGGTAATTTTGTTACTTTTTTTTTTATAAAAATTCATGTTTACTTGAGTATTCTCTAGTAATCTCATTTCAAGTACCTCTAGTTTTTAGCTCTTCATTTGCTGTGTATCTTTAACTAAGATCAGTCTCTCCCGTCTTTTCAACAGCTACAAACCACCTTAAATGTATCTTTATAAACCTGATTACTGACAGAGGCTGAACAGTCGATGCATACCAGGGATAAATACAGCAATTACACCTATTTACAGCTGTATCTCTTTTTCTGCATTATTATTATTACTAAGTGGTTATTAAAAATAGTGCAGCCTTCAGAGCTGCTTCTGTTGTCTGCTTGGCGAAGTGGGGACCGTGCCTGGGTTGCGGGTGGTACTTTTGGCAGGGGGGCTTTTTTGCATTACAGGGCTGTGGATGGTGCTCGGTGGCGTGGGATGGCAGCGGGCAGCAGCATGGGGGCCCTCGTGGTGTAGGCTGTGTGGGACCCCCTACACCATGGACTCAAGTAATAGTCACAACCAGAAAAGGCAGTGCCTGATGATGTGTGACAGCATAAAGAGCAGAGACAGAGGAACAAACCGCTCTGTGTCATCCCTTCTGTGTCCTGGAGGAAGTTTCTGCTGTTGGTTTTTGGTCCTTCTGCCGTAGCGCATCTCAGCTACTCGTAGGCACTGCAGTCTTCATGCTGTTGGGTGCAAAGGAAAGGTACCTGCAACCTTCTGCTCCACCAAATCCATGCTTCCACCTGAAATGAAGGGAAATTGTCCTCCAGAGCTGCCAGACTGGAGTCCTTGACTTACGTGGGTCCTTCTGTTTCTGCCCAGGAGAGGGCAATCTGGCACCCAAACATCAGCCAGCTCAGAGCACCATGTCTTGAGGCTCCTTGGGGCTTCGGGGGCCTGTGTGGTTAGTGCCTGGCCGGAGAGGCACGAAACATGGCTCTGCCTCTGCTGGTGGGGTCTGACGGCACCCTTCTCTTACCCAGCCCCCCTTCCTTGGTGGGAATTGCAGGCCCGCATCCCAGAGCCCCTCTGCTCTGCCGTGCCGCCCCTCGTGCGTGGGTGCAGCACCCACGCCGGGCTGGGTGACTCTAGGAGGTGCAGAGATTTGAGGACTGGGTAACCCCGGTGGTGTCACTGTCCTTCCTTTCTGGGCTCTGAGCGGTGGGGTAAGGCTCTCTGCTTTGAGGTGCAGCGCTATTCCCACCTGCATACCCCCGTGCAAATGCAACTCTGCACACGCTGTTTTCTCATGTTTGTGCATACGCAGGCGCAGGAATACACTCATTTTCAGATTAGGGAAGACTAACTAGTCCCTTCCTCTTGTTTTCCTCCACCTCTCTTTTCCTCTGCTCACATTAAACTCATTTTCCGGATTAAGGAACTTATCGATTGTCCTAAATCTTAAGCCAGATGTTTGCCTTTGACCCCGGAGCTGCTTTGGGTAGCAGCTTGGTGCCAGTGGTCCAGGGATTTGGGGCAGCCCAGGGGCTGCAGCAGCAGGGCCAGCTGCACGCCCCCTAACCCTCATTCCCAGAGAGCACAGGGAACTTTAAAGGCGGCAGATCCAAGTGGGATTCGAGATGACACTGTCAGGATCCCTGTAACTTTATTTTCCTTTGATTCTACCTTCTGTTTTTCTGTTCTGCACATCATGCTGGTCTAGATGATAACAGGCAACTGGAAGTGCTGCTGGAGCCTGTAATTAGCAGGTTCCTACCCTGGGACTCGGTTCTTGCCGGTGGGCTGTAGGTGTGTGATAATTTGCCAGTTAATCAATGGGAATTATTAAAATACCGCTGCATATTTTTGCTTTACGCTAGACCCGTACACAGCAGCTCTTCTATGGGGTGTAGGGGGAGTATCTGGGGTTCCCAATCATGAAAGCAAATCCCACTGTTCATGCACTTTCAGTACTCCGAATTTGTCTTTTTTTCTTTTAATTTTAAAGCAACCTCTGCCTTTCCCCCCACCAGTAGCCAAAATGAAAAATATTAATTTTATCGCCATGTTTAACTTCTTGAAACAGTGAATTTTAGCCTACTCAAAAAGTCCTTAAAACACATACAGTTTTCAAGCTATGCAAAATTCAACCATTTTAATTAGAAAAAGCAGCGTGTTCCTTCTTGGGCAAATATGTTTCTTTGGATTTGCTTTGTAAACAAAGTAAAAATCCAGAGTTTGGTGGGTTGATTTATAATTTTTTTTTGACATTTATTTAAGTAGGTGGTACTTCAGCCATAAAAATTGTGTCTATTAGTGCTGTAACTCTGTAATTTTTCTGATCATTTTGGTTTTAGGCTTTAAGGTAGCCTTGCTGGGATCTATTAAGAGTACAAGGTAGACGCAGGGAAGTTTTCTCCTCGGTACGTAGCCATGTTCAAGGGTTCTTGTGTGGCCAGTGAACCCTGGCAGAGCACTGTCACTGCAGCACTATTGAGCCAAAATTGTACATGCTGTTTATTAAACTCAGCATCTCCTGTGATGGTACTGGAGCGACAGCGTAGCATTGCTAGATAGCTGGGGAGCATTTAAAGAGAGAAGTGAAATACCCCATGCATTATCTGTTGGCTCTGTGTTTAGTGACAGAAGCTGTGGGAAGTCTATAAAACAGCTCAATACGTCACTTCTTATGGAAACTGTTATTCCACAAGAGCCTACAGAAATAGTTCTGCTAAACAGCGACCAGTACATCAAAGATAAATTGTGATCCAGATTAGCGGTCAGTAGAATAAAACGGTGAACTTTTGCATTTTATCCTGAAAAGATAACTCAGATTTTACAGATTTAGCCAAATGCCAGTGAAAACTGAAATTTTTCAAACGTCTTAAAATATTCCTACATTCAGTTGGATTCAAATTAATTTTTTGGCAGTGGGTGAAGCCATATCATGCTCAAATATTTGTCAGGATTATTACATAAATTTAGAAAACGTAATGGCGCGTGCCTTGATTTCCCCATCTGTGAAATGAGCGATCCCGCAATGTTCCCGCAAAGCACCCTGGCTGAGAACCGCTGTGACTGCAGCTGATTGTTATTCTCTTAATCATATTAGTTAACTAAATCTGTTCCTAGAGTGGTTCCATTTGCTTGAATGAATTTACATGAGAGATTAATTCAGCGCTGTTTATTGTTGTTTTTACATTTATTCAGTACTGTAAATAACGCCTGATACTTTACAGCTGTGTATAAAAGACACAGTCTGTGCTTCAAGGGCTTTTTTGTACAGGTAATTTGAAGGCTCCCCGCTTAAACCTTGCACTTTCCCATGTAGCAGATGAGCCCATTTTGTTTCCTCTATATTTTGAGGACTTTTTTGTTCACGTGGTATCCGCTCCCAGCACTTTCCTGCAAGTATGATTCAACAGATAAAGTTCATCCTTCAACGCCAAAGGGTGATTGCCTCCCCTTTGCCCTCCTGTTCCCTACCTCCGCTCCCCTCCCTCCCCGATTTTAGGTGTCTTTAGAGCAATGTACTCTAAATGCACTACTGGGTTTGTGCAGAGGAATGATCCTGAGCACAGGGACCAGTCTCCCACCTAGCTGCCGCCACCTTCAAGCCGGATAGCTGCTTTTTAAACATTTATTTACCCCGCGCCCCCGCCGAACGGGATGGCCAGCAGTTATTCGGGGGGTGGGATGGGGGGGGGAGCTCCTTCTCCTACCCGGTTTGTGGTTTTGTTTTTTTTTTTTTTTCATTTTTCCCGGAGGTTTCTGTTATTAGCATCTGACTGCTCTCCATTGTGCCAAGCGCGGTGTACGGAGGTTATTTCTTTGTGCGAGGCTTCCCGGCCATCCCGCCCCTGGTGCGGCGGCAGGGTCGCCCTCCCTCTCGTCGTGTGTCCCCCCCCCCAACAAAGTGGTGATGTGAGGTGCAAACCTTCCCCCTTCCCTCATCCCCCACCCCCCCCCCCAAAAAAAAAAAAAGGCACCGCCGGGGTGGCGAGCGCTGCCGAAGGCGGGCTAGCCCAGCGCAGCCGCTGGGAGCGGGCAGAGCTGCGCTGGAGGGAAGCGTCTGGGCGCGGGTGAATCACCAGCTGCAAGCGGCGGGGATTGTCGTGGCCTGTGTTTATGTATTTTGTAGTAATCACATTTCTGACATTACCCAAGCGTGCTCCTCGCAGAGGGTGATTGGCTCAGGCAGCTTTTAAACCACCTATATGCTAACAAGCCTTGCTGCCAGGTTCCTGAGGGGTCCTGGCTGGGAAAAATTAAACCCAAACCTTAGACCTCTGTCAGGCGGAGAGGAAAATTATATTTTTGAACTCGTCCACAGCGTGGACAGGAAATGACCCCTCCAGAAACTGCAGCTTTAAAAAGGAGCGGTGGTGCCTGAAGCTATCCAGCCTCTCTCTCTCTCTCTCACTCCCTCTCCCTCTCTGGAGCCTGTGCGCTCCCGCTCCCTCTCTCCCCCCCCTCCAATCTCCCCGTTCCCCCCCCCCCCCCCCCCCCCCCTCCCGTCTCCTGCTATAGAGGGCTCCCACAGCAGTTCCCAGCCAGTGCGTGCAGCCTGGATGTGTGTGTGTGTGCGCGCTGCTACTTTGTACTGTGAAGAACACCCAGCCCATGTGCTCTGTATGGATGTTGATGATACTCTGTGTAGCTTGAATCTCTGCACGCAGGCAAGATGTCCAGCACACCACATGACCCTTTCTATTCTTCTCCTTTTGGCCCATTTTATAGGAGACACACACCATACATGGTGCAACCAGAGTACCGAATATATGAAATGAACAAGAGGCTGCAGTCGCGGACGGAGGTAAGTCCCTCAGCCTTGTTTTCCTGTGCATGGACCGTGGTAGGTTTCAGCCCGAATTCCAGCTGAAGCGTCCCACTAGACAGTACAGTATATGCAGGCACGAACCCTAATTAATTTAGTAGTTTAATTGGGTAATCCCTCATTATGTTTCCACGCAGAGCAACTCTTTGAGGAGATACCGGTTTAGGCTGAAATCTCGAAATTACAGTACAGCACTTCAGGATTGATTGTAATGCTGGTCTCAGTAAAATTTCTTTGCCTCAGTGTGTTGTTTGCTCAGGATCTGTCCTGCTGGCATTTGCAGCTGTAATATTGCAAGGTATCGCTTGAGCTTTTGCACAAAACTAACCCAGAAATGTTGCAGGTTTAGGGGGAGAGACGAACCTTTCTCTGGTTTTGTTTTGTAAACTCGTTAAAATTAAAAATGAATGATAACAGAAATCAGGAGCGGAGTTTTAAAAACTTATTCCTAGGCTGCACTTAAAGAACACATGTTCGAGACGACCGACAAGAGAAATTCATGTTTACGTTTAGAATGCAGTTGCTTTTAGCCGGAGAGATGATGGGTTCACGACTTTATCATATAGCTGTCAAAAGTACCCAATAATGTAAACTACATTCACTGTTGGTTATGCTTTGTATAATCTGTTAGTGGTTTATACAGCCTGGCTTCTACACCCAGATCAGCCGCCACAAAGAATATGCTGAATGGGAAGGGGAAATACTTTTGTCACTTACAGACAAAAACATAGCGGAGGCTGCATCTTGGTATTTAGGTGATTAAATAAAGCACACTTTTTAGTCTGTTGAAGTGAAAACTGTGTGGACTGAATCAGGCTGCATTCCTGCCCATGTGTCTGTGCTTGTGCAGCAAACAGTCTTGGTGCTGCAATTTTTTTCATAGTAGTTTACTAGTGGTGCCCTGAAAACACTTCTAAAAAGTATGAATCTTTTATGGTGAATGGCTTTATACAGAGGCAAGTATCTGCCAGAGTGGTGCCATGAAGCACGGTAAAGGATCTCAGCCTGATCTGTTTGTTGTACTATAATTCTTTAAGAGAACATGAGGTTATCATGAAATAAACACACATGCCTGAATTGTCAGCTAAGCCATGGAGAATCTGTGACGTTTAATGTATATGATACAGCTAACGAGATGTGACCTGCTTTCTGATTGGGTAACCGCTACGGGGTAACTGCTTTTCTAACACTGTTATCACTGATAATCTTAAAACATTGCTGTGGAGTAATTGGTAAATACACTTCGTGCTGGCTAAAAACTCCAAGCAGCTCATTGCTCCCAAAATCATGGCAACTGTTTGTCAGTTTTGCCCCAAGCTGTTGGTTGCAGAGGGTCACTGCCTTTTAGAGAGAACGAGGAGGTTTGGGAGGTTTATTTGCTACTGTTTATTTGTCAGTCTCTTGCAACTCTGTTCCTCACATTCCTGTACGTATTAATGTAGTAATTTCTAGACTTTTTCAAGTGAAAAGAAGAAACATGTATCATTAAGTGATTCTTTCAGGGTTCTATATATAAGGTGTTCTGAAAAGCTGTCAGTGCTAATTTATCCTTTTTACATATTATTTTAGTGGCACATTTAATAATTGACCAGTTTCTGACTGCAGCTCCTTTACGAGTGTTACACTGGAAAAGTTTTTGAGGGACTTGTGAAACAGCTTCCCCCTCCTGCGTTGCTGAGATGTGCCGAGTTAGACTTCAGCGCCTTTAATTGCAGTTTTTGCTGTGCACATTCACATGGATTGTTGTGGGCAAAAAGCGATAACCTACTCTTCCTTGCTAGTACTGCCATGGGTTTCAGCAGCATTTTACTTTGACAGACAGCGCTTAGTTAATGAAGGCCTTATGCTCCAGCATTTCTCTTATTTGCTCAGTGTAAAAATACTTTTGCCTTGTGATTGTTCAGTGTTTACATTCTGGTTCTCTGGTTTTTTTAATTTCCGAGCTCTGTGCTGTAAGCGTTGTTTGTTGAGATGTATTTTCTAGCTAGCTTCAGCTCATCTCATTCATTCTCCAATTAAAACACCTTCCTTAATAATAATAATAATAATTATAAAATAATTAGTTTCCTGGGACACTGAGAGTGACTAGGTGTGTGCAGCTTGTAAAGACTCGTGCTGGCTTCTGGGGCAGGTTGGGAGTGGAAGTTTCACATTAATTTTATGCACTTCCAAGCATGTTTGGGATTGGTAGCTGAGGGATTCTGGAGCATGTCTAACTAGCTCTGAATTTTTTTGAATCCAGACCGATGGAGCCCTGTATGTCATGGAAGGAATGTGCTTGTGCTGTGGGTGATACAGGCTTGCTGCATGAACATTTCTCTTCCGGCAGCCTTTGGAATAACGTAGGCACTGGTCTCTGAAGGAGGCTGCTTGTACTCTGTGAGCCCCAGGGGGTAGGTGAGCACAAGTAAAGCAGCTTAAGGGAAAAGGAATTACAAAGAAACTCTCCAAAAGACTGGGGGTAGCAAGCTGGCAGATTCCACTTGGACCCAACTTCTGGAGAGAGCCGGTGGCAAGTGAGGATGTGTTAAAAAATGGGAACCTACAGCTTTTATCCCAAACGTATCCTTGGAAAGCCTTCGTGATTTTCCTGTTTTCCTACAAAATAAAAATGTTCTTAATAATCTTTTAAAGTCAGATTTTCTGCTGTCCCTTGCAGTGGTGGAAGTTCCAAGGCAGAGCAAAACATACATAATTTAATTAATTTTTACAGAGGATGGATGGAGAGCCTGTGAAAAGGAGTATCTGTAGGTCATGTCTATGTTTTCTCCCCTCCATCGGTAGAGCCCACCTTTGTAGTGAATTCCTGTAGCTGCTTCCTGGAGCTTGCAGGTAGGTGATGATTGATTCAAAAAAAGCAATGGGCTGCTAGAGACACCATTAGGGAATCCACCAGTAAATGCCATTTCTACTCCTGCTACCCCAGCAGTAGAGCCTACGGTACGTTGGGGGAGGTAGAAGTGTCCTCAAAGTGACTCTGCGCTTGGGGAGCCTCCCAGAGAAACCCACTGCTTGGTTTGTGTCAGCCTTGGGTAGAAGGGAAAAGCAGTCGGTGTGAACGATGTGCTCAGTATGTTAAGCAGACGAAGTACAGAGTGATAAATAAAGGTCATTTAGATGCAGCATGGCTATCTTTGTTGTTCTTGTTTTCTTTAGGAAGAAATGGTAGTCATGAAAGTAAAGAATTAGCAGCTCTAGCCTGTGCGAGAAGTGCAAACTTTTGCTCTCCAAACTTCTAACAACTTTATGGGCACCTCAGGCAGAACCTACAACTGCCTTTTTACATGCAGGGTCAGTCTTAGGCGAAGAATTCCAATCACACCCAGGCAGGGGGTGGTTTTATGATGTAAGTACTGGCAAAAATCCACCACCTAGCTAATTCTTATGTGATCTAAAGTAAATTAGGGAGTCTGAGTTACCAACTAGCGTACAGGAACACCTTACCTTCCTTAAAAGTTGTTCAAAGAAATCTAATCAGGTAATACTTTTTTTCCAAATGGCAATTAATATGTGCTTTCTTAATAATACTTTGGGAGCACCTAGTGCCATTTTGTAATGCATCAACAATCCTGACTGAAAGAAGTAAAATGAATATTTAAATGTTTAATAATCTCTGGCAGATATAAAGATAAATCTTATTTACTTCTATCATAGCTGATTAACTTTCCGGTTAACCAATATGCAGCTGTTTCCTTGCTCTGTGTGTGGTTTTAAGGATTTCATTACCATTCACTCAGTTTATCTTAATATTTTTATATCTGTGTTAGTTTAACGTTTCAAGAAAGCAATCCTGTTGTGGCACAGTCAGCAGTTTCTAAAGTTCCAGCTCGCAATACACAACGTAGGTAAATTAGCTTAAATATTTTCTTGTTTTTCATAAAACTCAGTGTTTAAAAAAAGCCTCTTTTCCACTTTGATGTTGTAAATCCCTTTCTGTTCTAATTTTTATTCATTTGAAATTGCTCACACTTAAAAGAAAACAAAAGGTGATTCTATCTTGTATATAATTATTTTTCAGTAACATTGTAGTGCGCTGCGGATAGATCGCTTACAGTTGCCGACAGTTTAAAGTTTGAGGCGTTGCTTTATTGCCAATAATCAAAGAAATGTATCAAGCCTTTCACTTGTTTATTTAGTCCCCTATATTGTTGGAACTTTTGCGTATCATAATATATCAAATTCACCTGTATCTCTCTCTCACTACAAGAGGTTTATGCTTTACATCACCATTATATGCAAAACACAGCTTTGCTTCTGGCTAAGAGAGCAGTGTTTTAAGGATGACTAGAGAACTTGATTAGTAGCGTATTTGTTTTAAAGACAATCGGCTTAATCAAATCATATTAAACTCCTATTAAAATGTATAGTGCATTTCACAAAAGTAGAGATTTCATGATGGAAGAAAATGTAAAGAAAATTAAAAGGAAAATAAAGGAAGATGTTATGATTATGTAAAAGCTACTAAATGAACTGGAAGCTTATACAGGCGTTCATATTCAACCAAATATTTAAAGCAAAGCAAATTAAAGCAAAACAAAATTTCTACAGTTCAATGGAAGTCTCTTATTTTACTTCCTCACATTGCTATCTGATGAAATAATCTTTTTTTCTTCTTCCTGATGCATTTTTAATAGATTAGTCATAAAAATCTATGTTGTGACATCACATTTGTTCACATAGCAACTTAGTATCGCAAACAGACCTCTCATAATGTGTACATAAGTCTGAGTTTGTCCAATGAGTTTGTTTTGTTGAGGGGAAATCACATAAACTTCTGTCTCAAAGTATTTTTGAGGAAATATTCTCTCACCCACAAATATACTAATACTTAGCAAATCTAGGAACATGAGTTTTTAAAAGAGTATTTAGAAACCATGCTTTGCTGAAACTAAAGGGTCAGTTTTAAAAGAAAACCCTTGAACTTCTTTAGGCAGACACTGACTTCAGAATGGATTCAGGGCTCTTAGTTTACTGATTGTCTTTTATTTCATATAGTTGTTTCATCCCTTTTGAAAATTTCAGTTGCAGCTGTTTTCAATTAAAATTGTTACAAACTAACAATTCTTATGAGGCTGGGGGAGAAAAAAAAAGACTCTACTTCCTTTCCATGCTGATCCTTAGCTTCCAGGGATGTCTTGCTGCTTCCACCCCCCCACCCCCCCCCCACCTAAAGTTCTAATATAGAATATAAACTGCACGTATAAGAACAGGGAGCTTTTGGGGGCAGGGGCGGGTGAGGGGGGAGAGAGAGTCAGTGTGAAAGTGTAAAAATGGATCTCCTCTGCAAGTCGCTCTGAAGCTTACTAGATTATTTTCTATAAAGAAGCCTTTTCAACCCTTCCTTTTCTCTTTTTCGTTCTTTACTCTTTAAACCACAAATCCACTTCAAAAACCCCCTTAAACTCACTCTTTCCCTGATGTAAACAAGATTTACTATGCAGATCCAGTCTCAAAAATAGAAGCCTCTGGATGGTGAGAAGGAACAAAATAGAGATCATAACAAGGGCCCAGTCCTGCGCTCTTATTTAAGCTGGAGTTTTGCCTCCAGTAGGATTGCAAGATCAGATAACAAAAAAAAATCATTTGTTTTTGGTATATACACTTTCTTTGTTTACAGAAAAAGGGTATGGGTAGATTACTAAACTCATTGCAATATTTTTAGCTGGACTCCTCACTTCAAATGGTATTTTTTTTGTATCTTTTTGCCAAAAGTTGCATATCTGCTGTAAACAGGCATTCCAACCATGCCGATACTTTGTTCGGTTGCTTCCTCCCCAAGAAGAGCTTTCTTTCCTGCACTGTACTGTGTAAACAGGCCAGCATATATCCTCAGTTTTGCTGTGTGCTCTTTTCCAAAAGTTGTTTCTGGGCTACCTAAAGCCTCAGAGGGTTGCCCCAAAGTGGCTGATGATTAGTCTCCAAAAAAGACTGTGGTAGGGCAGGGCCTGTTGGCCAGGTCTCAGTGGTCTTATTTATTAGGCAAAAATAGTAGTGAAAGAAACCTTCCCGAACCCCTGGCCAATATCTTCTCCGTAGACTTATGTCTTTCTTTCCCCCAGTACATTCTTTCTGTGTTTGGTCACTGTTAGAATTTCAGAGGAAAAGTGCTTTAAGGTCAGAATACCGTTTCTGTTTCTATTACATTGTGGTGAACAGCCATGCCCTTCAAAACTAAAGCCTGTAAATTACTAATCTAAGCTGAATAGCACACTTGGTACTGCTGAGGTAGCTGGGGATCAACTAGAACCACCTGTGGACTGTAAACTTCAGTATGGGAACACAGTGCTTCCAGAGACAACTCTGGCACTTTTGTGCCTTATGTGGCTAGTGAAAATCACTGACCTGGAAAATGAGACCTTTGCAAGACTAAATGTGAACTAGGATTTGGTGGCTTTCTAAACCTATCACCTCTTCAGGGCTAAAGAGTGTTGGTAGTGTAGAGGCTTTGCAAAGGCCATAAATTTTACATGAGTATGCTGTCCTCTCCATAAATTTAGGTTGCCTTGGCACCACCTTACTGTTTATACACCATTGTCAAGAAGACATAATCATGATGAAGCTCTTGGCCAGGGTGGTGTTCCTGTCTGCATCATACAGACTTGAAGCCTGAGTCTTGAGCATAGTAGACTTCTTCTTTATGAATAACTCTTGATAACTACAGCCAAAATATAATTATCAAACTAGAACCTCTCCCTAAGGTCTTCTGTTGTCAATTTTCACATCCGGGTACTTGGTGAGGACAGAGTCACAAACTCACAACTGACACAGTAAAGCCATAACTTTACGTAGGTTTCTATATGTACTTCAAATCTACTGCCTGGTTATCTCCAAACTAAATAGTTAGGTCTTTGCATCCTTCCAAACAATTAATAAATAGAACATTGCTGTAATATCTATCAGGCATGATCTGCAATACCTGCTATCCGTCTTTCCTGATTCTAAGCCACAGAGTCAGCTTGCCAAGCCTAGTTAGCTGCACAGAAACATTCAAATCTGTCTGTACCATTTGTGTGTATGTTTAAAAAGGGAAGGGGGAAATACAATCTCTGGGTATACTTTTGCTATCAGATTACTCAGGTACAGCAGATTCAATATCTGTCCAGATTCTGTCCATTTTACACAACTGCTAGTTGCAGACTAGAGCATCCTGCATGACCCAGAAGAATTGTACAGGCTGTTTGGATGACCTTATCTGTTGCATTCAGAGGGCAAATTAAACATTATGTGTGTATAAAAATCATCATATCTGGGAACGCCTGATTAAGGCAGATGCAAGAATAGACCTAAACATAGATCAACTGTGCTCATTCGTCAAAAACTAAAAACCTGGGGAAAAACAACTGTCCCTGTTTGACTATTATTATGTGCAGTCTTACATCGCCTGTGCAGCACACTACTTTTACTTTTCTCTTGGACTTTCAAACATTTGCTTTTGCTAACTGCATTTTTATTAGGTTGGTTTCTAAAGTAGTAAATTGAGAAAATTATGACTTCCAGTACATTGCACATTTAAAGTATTTCATGTACCTTATTGTGATTCTTGTTCCAGTTGTGTAGTTTTGCTTCAGCCATTAGCAGAAGATTGTATGAAAGAAAGAGTTGACATCTGTCCTAGAGCAGGTTACAAAGAGATTTCTGAAATATTAATGACCGCATTATACAGAAATAAATATTCTAGCTCTTTAAATACAGTAGTCACATGGAGACATGAAAATGCTCAGAAAACAAGAAAGCAGAGTGAAACTTTTTAGTTGTTTAGGCTGAAACACCCTCACTGTGCTCCATCCCTCAGGAAGGCAGTCAGCAGCACCAGCATTCCTAACCATCTCCTCTTCTGTGGACTAGAGATCCTCCAGCTTCAGGTGACATTGGCAAGGCAGGCATGAAACTAAGTTTGCAACCAGGATATTATTTTACAGCTGAACAAAAAGAATGTGAAATGCCCTGCATCTAGAATGCTGTTGTCTTCGTGCAGTTTACAAAAGCCTCACAAGTGGGTTATGAGGCAGTGGAAAAAGGCCTACAAGTGTCTGTTTTACTCCACCCCCCATATTCTGATCGTAACTTGCCTTTTCATATCAGTGTCACCATCTTCCATAATCCTTATATCCACTTCAAGTACCAAAAATGTTGCCATGCTGCTCCATTTTGCATCACAATATCATTGTGACCAGAAATTAAAAGAACTGCTGTAAAATAATTCCTTTAGAGCAAATGAAGATTCTTCATGTTGAAGTTGTTCAGCATCTTGCGGGACCATCCCTCCTTTTGACACTCGGCCAGCATTTCCTCACTTTTCTTCTTCACCATACGAAGATGCTAAAAACATTGACGGGACATAGCTTCTATATGGCCATTTGCAACCATACCACTTGCTGTAGCGGATGAAGGCAATACAATAGCTCTGTCACTTCTACCTAGACTTAATCACTGGAGTATCAGTTAACCCTTAGGGTAATTAGGTAATAATGTTGTTGATGTGATTTGAAGTATCATTTGAAGCAATTAGAAGTTCAGATATAATGTGCTGCAATTATGCATTATATAGCGCATCTATCCATTTTACAGAGCAAAAATTACCATATGTTTTGTGGGAAGCTTGGCATTTTGCGCTGACGGGAGTTCTGCTTGTATTTACGAAGAGCATGCCTGTAAACTGTGGTAATAACTCTTTGAAGGCCACACCTATGCACATTGCTGATTATGTTAAAAAGCAGAGGCCCACTTTAATGAATGTGTTGGCATGAATAATGGGACATGAAAAGCCAACACTCTGGGTAAAGGTTCATTACCTGAGTGCAACAAATACTACACGCAAAATTTCCATGACTATTCACTCGAGTTTAACAGTGAATTTGCTTTGGCTACGCTCGTGCTCTTTATGCGTTTCTGTGAATGGTTGATCAATGGAGTTTTATTCTTACAAATAATTGCAGAATGCAAATTTCAATTTGTTAAGCATTCTGGAAAGAAGTAGCTTATTTTATACGGGCTAAGTGGAGACGCATTTCCTGTTTTGAGTTTCCAAAACCTCCTGGATAGAACCATGATACTTAGAAATTAAATACACCAGAGAAGAATCTCTGACTGCTTCGCAGTGAGGACTGACTGCTGTATGAATGTAAAGCAAGTTAATGGCAGTGACTGGTGGCAACAGGAAAATTAGAAGTCAGTAAATATGATGTACATGCATATTTTTTTTCATGGAACAGGTTGCTGCTTACCATACACTTACTTTAGGAAAATGTAATAAGAAACAATTGGTGAAAAAAATTCAAAGCTTCCTGGCGTTTTAGGCTCTAGCTCCATCTGTGCTCATCCAGTCAAGGATGCGAAACAGTAATACACAATGTATGACCAATCACAGCATATAGTCTCAGCAGAATGTTACATGCTTACAGCACCTCCTTGTTATGAAAGATGAGCAAAAATATGTCTTAAAATTTAATAATTAATACATTCAAATAAATTGTTATTAATTCCTAGAAACTCTGGGTAGAATGAAGTGGAATTCATAACATCTATTATTTGATGTGAACGATTAGCTCAGCTCTTTTCAGTACCTCTTAACACCTTGTCAGGGTTAATAATGCAAAGTAAAAAGATCGGTCAAGATGCCAGCGCACCAAGTACGTCTCTTCCCCGACGGTGCTGTAAGATTATTTAACACCCTCATCAAGAGCATCCTGAAGCAGCCGAGTTCCACCTTGACTGATTGTTCCATCCAAAGGGCTGCACTTCGGAATACACAGCATCGCACAGACTTCCCGGCACAGAGCAGTGTTCGCGCTGGTATGTAACCTGAAGCCACAACCTGCGTGTCTAGACTGACAAGAATCCTACCAGTTGAGCCACTGTGACACCTTGTGGCTTACGAAGCAGCACAAGCATCTTTTAGAAAACTTAACAGGTAAAATCCAGAGGTTAATGGGTGTTGATAAATCCCCTCTCCTACCACTATCAACAGAAATCTCTTCGAAGGTTTACTTGACTATGTCTTCGAGATAGCGGTAAATGAGGTGGCAGTGGGCTCATTTCTGCTTGGGGTCCTTATATTATGTATTTTACTGTGAAGTGTCAGGAGATGGGGGCATCATTTCGCTAAGTCTGACCTGCTGCTATTATCTCCAGTGCTCTGGTGTTTGCTCATCATTCAAATTACATAAAGAAGCACTGTTTTGGCTGCAGTACAGAGTAAATATTTTATTTGTTTGCAACCATTAATTTGGTTAACCAAAATAACGCTTGAAGGGAGTAAAGTACTTTTTGGTGCTGAATATGTTCAGACGGTAGCAGAGTTAAAAGCAACTAAAACATAGTAAGCATTTGGCAATGGGCATGCAACTCCATAAACCCCTGAATTTGGGGTTACATAGATCAGTGTTTCAGCTGTGGATAATTCTTTAACTGCAAGGAAGCTGTATTTTGCTGAGAAATTCTCAGTACACTTAAAGCTGGGCCGATAACACATGGAGATGAGAAGGAACTCTGCATGTATAAAGGTTCAGGACCTCACAGGACCTGACACTAGTCTCTTAATTGTTACTTGTGAAGTCTTCAAACAAACATGTCCACGTTTTCTTCCCTGATGGTCCTGAGCATTCGAGAGGAGTTTTCCTGTAAACTCATGCATTATGGCCTGTAACACTCTCCTTGGCTCTGATGCTTTCAAAAACTTGGCAACAACTTGGCTGAAATGGTTGCCTTCTGTTGCAAAATACTGATTTACTGCTGAATACCCTCCCTTATGATGCAAGGGGTCTGCATCCCTCTGTTTTCCCTTATCTTCAAGGACGTCCACAGTGCTGTCACTTAAACATAATACGTAGACACACATGCCTGAACTTGCTGGTGTGGGAAGCAGAAGCCGGGCTCAAGGGATGGAATCTACCTTATTTCATGCATAAGTATTTTGATCCTTGGGTGAGATCTATGCGTTTAAAGTTAGGTGGCTACTGATGCTCATACATAAGCCTGTCTTCATGATGTGTATCATTAAATCTATAATAAGATTCTTGGGGCTGGGACCACCTTCTCTATTCTTATACCATGCTAGCACAGTGGAGTTCTGGTCTGTATCTGCAGCCTGTTTTTAGTACTGTGCTATGTACCGTAACTAACTAAAGGCTAAAAGTAGACAGTAGTATTTAAAATACTTTCAAAACCAAGTCTAAATATACCACATTCATTTTGATTTCACAAATCAAAATGTTTTAATTGATATTACATGTATTTATGCACTACAAAGAATCATCTGAGTAGAAAATACCATAATACTCTAGGTTCTTGGAAGATGACTGCTTAATGTTATTAACACATTTCGTTACTTCTCAAATAATTCAGCGCACCCGTGCAAACCTACTGGCTTTGCCAAGCAAGTACAAATATATTTTGGGGAAGCATTCTGCTGGTTGATTTGTACATCTGATATTGTTATTAAATCTTTTACTTTTTTAGTGTGATTCTTCAGTAGTTTTCATGTCAATCAAAGCAGCTCATTCCAAGTCCCTTTTCTTTTAATGGTGGAAAGACTACCTTATCTTAAGTTCCAGAGGAAAAGCATATTCTTCTCAATGGGAATGGGTGCTGTGGAATATGTATCTTATTTCATGAGGGTTTGGGGAGGGAATATTTTAAAGTCTTGTAATAAATAAGTTGAGATGAACTGGAGAGGTTGTTCTAGGGAAGAAAAGCAACACTTATTTTTTCTTTTATTGTTTGCACTCTACTGATTTAATTAGCCAGTGAGAACAGATCCACTTTGAATATTAAAAAGACAAAATCAGCTCCCCCCCTCCCCCATCCTCACATCTGTTGCCTTTTGGAGACTACTTACAGTACCAAAACTACCCAGTGTCTAATGGATTTTGCTTTCTAAGAGACATTACCTGTATTTACTTGCAAATAAATGAGGTAGTTATAAATATTTTATTCTGGTTCTGAGAGAAAGGTGCTGTTTAAATTGTCATTTTGAAAGAAACTGGCCTACCTTAAGCAAAACTAAAACATTTTTGGTGTTACGCAAATGAAGGTAGTCACAGTCTTGACACATTTCTGGATGGTGATCTAATAGCAATATCTTAATGATTACCATATTATAGAAACTTAAATCGCTCCTGAGACTGCCTGAAGTTGGAACGAGTGGAGTCCTGTGCGGGGTTATACACCGGTGAGAAGCAGCAGAGCACAGATGGGTGAAACTACTGAAACGATCTCTGCTCTATTTCATTATGCTCCTGCCTTCTGCGGTATCAATTAGATGGACTGAATTTCAATAAGGAAGCGAAGCAGTTCGCTGCACCTCTGCCGGGTTGGGCCCACCCCTGCGCAGGAGCTAGAGCCTGCTTTGTAATCACAGTCTAGAATATGAATATTAATGCCTCATTCGGATCGCAGTATTGCAGGACCAAGGGATTGTTGTCCTGCTCAGTCAGTGCCCATCCTATTTTGGGACCTTTCATCATCTGTGGACCCCAGAATTCCCTTGGCTTTGCTGAACACTGCATCTAAAGACAGCATGAAAAAAGGGTGGATTTTTTTCAATAGTTTTTTTCTCACCATTTTTTATAGGCGTATACTGGTTACTTTATTAAAATATTTTTCCTGTTGAGAGGAAAGAACTCTCCTAATTTTGCTGAAGGTGGCTTTTTAGAAGCGCAATTACCTATATAATTTTCAAGATGATTATTAGGAAGCATATGAAACTATTAGGACCATGGGAACTTGGATAAACCCACCTGGTGTGCAAATTTTGTTACCAGAATAGCTGCAGTAAGCTCGAGAACACTGAGTGTGATTATAAGAGTCAACTGAGAAACATAAATTGAGAGCTCAGCCCAGCAGTCTTTCCCGTCCTCAGAGATTGATGGCACACAGATGCATGATTGCAAATAACATAGTTTGTGGGCTAATGGCGCTGTTGTGATTTAAAAAAACCAACCAAACAAAACTTTTTCTCTATCAGAAGCTTCCTAGGTTTGTTTCAGCCTGACCTTGTAACTGCAGCTCTTCATCCTATGCAAAGCTTTCCTGTTTACATCAACGAAAGGAGCATTTGGCCCTCTCTATAAAAAGGTGCTAGAAGAAGGTGCTGAAGCTGGTTTGGCAAAAATTTGTTTTGTGGAACCTACTTATTCTAATGTATTTAGGAATTTTAGGTGATGACTTTATTCTTCGAGATGAATTTGAGGCACCCTAAAAGGACCAGAGGGGTATATTCAGCTTTGAAGTGTTGTCCATGGTTGGCTACGTGTTAAAACCATGTGTTCAGGGGCTTAGATTCTGTTTGCACTTACCATTTCACAAATGCCAAAGGTATAATAGAAAGCATGGTTAAGAACAAGCAGCACTCACTATTAAGGACTATTGTGTAGCAAAACAAATAGCAGAAAGGTGGTGAAGTTTTTCTCAGTCAGAAATTCAGCTGGGCAGAAATAGGTGGCCCATAAATTAACAGAATAGTAGGTAAATCTGGCAGGCTGTACGAAGTACATCGTTTAGCTGAACTTCTCCACTCCTTGAAAGTGGACTCTGAAGCCTACATTGTTAGTTGTATTAATAAATAACAAATTCTGCAAGATTTCTTATTAGTTTTATTCTTCAACTGCTTGGTTTTAATACCAATCAAAACCAAATCCTGGACACTCATAGTTAATATTTTTCAGTGTTTTTCTCCAGCAGCTGCTAGCCTCTCCTGCTTTACCGGGAAGGGGAAAGGAGACGATTAAATGAAATTCATAGCCTTTTAGTGTCTGCTCAGCCTGCCACTGGCAGCATGTGGGGTTTGTGGCTGCTGACCTGGCAGACTTACAGCATTTTTATGACGTCAAGTGCACACATCATGGGGCTGTGCAAGCTAAATATGGGCTTCAACCCCCCCTCCCCACCGCCACCACCTCCCTGATTGCTTTCATTTAGGAGACCAGGGACTTCTCCCAGTAAAAATCAGAGTGAAAGAATCAAGCCACTCCTTACAGTTGTGAACTTGTGTGGTTGGCAGCATGGCCTCTGTTACTGGGACCAGCAGCTTTTTTCTGTAGATAGGCTTTCTTTATAGTGCTTTATTTGTTTGGTATAATAAATGATAACTTGCTGCTTTAATAAGTGAAAAATAGATGCAGCTAGCAAATCTGAGTTCTGCTGAAATAAATAGCAAATTCTTCATTAACTTCAACAGCAACAGCACCATATATCTACCTTGAAGTATGGATTCCTTCAGTTTCTTATTTGTATGAACCTTTGGATTTCTTTTGCTAAGAAAATGAGATTGAAATCATTATCTCTACAAGGTTTTATATATGTTGACAAAATGTTACTGTCTGCTTCACACTCAGTTGCATTTAAAACCTATGGGTGCATTTCAGGCCATAAAATGTTTGCAAAATAACAGCCACTTCCATTCATACTTGTCTCCCTTGCATCTACTTAATGATTTATTTATTTCTAGGAATTGTATTTGAAATTCCCAGACATCTAAACCTTTTTCAGCATCAAACTGACCACTGATCTTAAAAAAATCATCTACATCAGCACCAACTCAGTCATTGACAAAGGCTGGAGGAAATGAAACATCTGGGATCTATTAAGTTTTTTATTTATGCTTTTAAATATTGAAACGTATATCGCTGCTTGCCTTTTATGCTTTGAGCATGAATCCATTAAAGAAAGCTCTCACAACACAAACAGTTGCACAGTAAAGTGATTTGGGCTAGAAAGCCAGGACCCCACCATGTAATTGTAGAGGAATCGCAAGGAAGGTGATGAATGTGGTGAACGCCAGTTTATTTATTTATTGCGGTGATAGAAAGACTTTGCCAGGTTCTTCCCAAAGATAGCGGACTCTTCAATTCTCACGTGGCTTCTCACAGAAAACGCTTCACGGATGCATTTGTCTGCGTTCTGTATACCGTGCCTTTGAGGTGCAACATTGTTGGATTCTTCAGTGGCAGTGACATTTTTTCACTACCGCACTTTCAAATTATCCCCTCACCGAAGGACGTTGTTTTTTTATGATTATTATTAGCTTGCCTTTGTGATCATGTGATATTTTTGGAGGGGGAAGGAGGCTGTTAGGCCCATAGACCAGGCCTCGTCAGAAGTCGGCAGAGTTTCCACAAGCTCTCTTAATCCCCTTCACCTCCGGAGCCCGCGGAGAGAGCGGGGCGCAGGACGGGGGGATTGAACCCTCTGAGGTGCTCTGTCACCACAGCACCAGGCAGATTGTAAATCTATTGTTAAAGACAGACGTTTGGGCAACAGGCGCTACTGCTACTGGGCTTTTTCGGAGGTCTGAGCTGGAGCGCTGTATGGTTTTCCACAAGGCAGCCCCGCACCTGGAGGGGAACGGCCGTGTCTGAACGAGGCAACTTGTTGTGCTGAGGCCTAAATTTTCCAGACTTCAGGCTCTGTAAATACCCTTTTTTTGCCTTGCTCCCCTTTCAGCCAATATGTTTAATTTCTAAACTGAAGAGTCTGGTAGGCTGTTCTCGTTAGTCAAGTACTTGCAGCCGGCCCTTGGGGAAGGAGAAGAGGGCTCCAGCTGTAGGAGCTTCCAGCCGAGCGCAGGCAGCATGGCCATCCCGCTGGCGCGCAGCACCTGGGATTCTCCACAGCAGAAGCTGAAGGAAAGGCTTGTGTTAACTATCAGTTAAGTAACTGTATCCTATTCTCACTGGGACCAGTCACTAGAGGGGGTGAGATCTCATGTATTAACCTAGAGTATTACAGGCATTTTGGAGGAAGATTGTAAATCCTATTTATAGTGGCTGGTGCAAAGAGGAGCTCGTTACTGGGTAGCTGAGGCCGAGTGCCTTCCATCCCACAGAAACCCTCTTGTAAAATACAATTGGGATTTTGTCTATGGCTTGCTGATTTTACTGGAGACTCTGAACACAATATTTGGAAATAATTAATTGGAAACCATGTCATTTGGGGGGGAAGAGGAAGGAAAAAGGATGCATACTTGCAGATAATTGGTGCGTTCAAGGTATGCTTCCCATAGTGAGTTCTACCACGATTTTCCATTCTTTACTCTTGGATTCAGGGAAATAGGAGAATAATACAGTAAATGGTAAAAAGGAAAGCTTTAGGAAAGGAAAGATTTTCAGAAGTGACTTGCCAGCAAATATACCAGTCTGACTGACCATGAACAGAACTAATGTTTAAAACCCATTTTTATAGACAGTACTAACCCAAAGGGAACAGTAAAAGCAGAAGGCTTTGCTGATGCAGCATACAGTGTCTTTAAAAGGACATTTTGAAATTTGTTGTGACCTCATGTGAAATTTCAAGATCAGATAATAGCCTGTAGTGAAGCTGATTTACTTAGTTAACTTCTATTACCTTCATGAGCTACATTTAAAACTTGCCTAGGATGTATCTAAAGAACTATACTGAAGTAATAAATCAGTGAAAAGATAATATATTATTTATCAACAAGTGTTCCCTTGATTACAAGGATTTTATTATCCTTCAGGATTTCCCTCTGGGTGTTGTCACAATGTACACATGAAAACATTAGGCATGTCAGCATAAAAACTTAAAGAAAAGTGAAATTAGTTGAAGTTTCACCCAGAACCTACATTGCTGATATGGGGAACTACAATGAATACAGATGATTCCACCACTGATTATCATTCAAAATACTAATGCTGTGGGTTTTTCCTTTTAAGTGACATTGTAAGAGAGATTTGGGTTTTTTACAAGTTTAAATTGGCATTTCTCATTCATTTAGGAAGATGCACAATGTTGTAATAGCTGACAACCTAAACTTATGCTATGAATGAAAAAGCACATTTACAAAATCTTATAGCTAGATCGTAGCGAAGCAATTCCGTGAAAGACTGTTCGCTCAATGATTAGTCGCAGCACTCTTACTAAATGTGTTTCAATTCATTTTTTGTCACTGAGAAATCAAGAAATAGGTAGCTTATTAAAGGCGACCACATCCTTTTATGCAAATTTAATGCACTTGGCAGCTTTATCATGATAAATGGTCAGGATGAGATAGTTCATGATGTATCTCTAATCTCTTCTGTGAAGATGTTCATGTCTTGCAGGAAGTAGCCCCTTGAGACCTCAAATCTTTAGAAATATGTGGCAGATGGTGATGTCTGCAGAGTGTCAGAGATTGCTTTGAAGTTCTTCCAAACGATGCCTTCAGTTAGTGGGTCTGAGTTTTTGCAAGTTCTCTTGCTTCAACTCTCCTTTGGTGTCCTCTTCTCTCCTCTGTCACGTTGTGTTCCCAAGTTGTTTCTCATACTGGGAACATGCACCACATCCTTACAGACTACATCTCAACTCGCTCCCCAGTCCTGTCATATCTTTGCCTGGAAAGCTGTTCTTCCATTAGACATCTTGCATATTTTAAGTGCAGTGGTTCACAACAGGAAAACAATAAAACAGAACAAATGTCTTAGAGAAGCCTATCTATCATTCATGCTTTGTGTTCAGTTTTTGAGTAAATCTTTGGAGCCAACATCAGAACCAGTGTCATGTTAACTAATTCATCAGTTTTAATCAATTACCAATATTAATTAGGCCAACTTATGTTTACATCAGGAATGGTTACGTTTTAATGCTGCTGCAGGGAGTCTGCAGGAACTCACAAAATCAAAAAATGCTGCAAAGCTTTTGAAAAATCAAAACCTAATTTATGGGAATACAGGTAATGAAATAGATACTATAGAAAAGTGTAAAATAATACTGGTTACAGATCTGAACAACTATGTATTTTCAGGGCTGAATACTTTCACCTTTCTTCAGTTGGCCTTGGTTGATCTGAGTTTGGATAGGCTTTTTTTCTGAAATCAAGAATATCAGAAAATTCTGAATACCAATTTTAATGCATTTTTTTATACCTCTCATGTTCCCTTTGAAAGTTCACATTTTAGAATCACTCTCCTTAAGTACTTATGTTACCATCTTCACTATACATAATCATTTGTGTAATCACTGATAGTATTGAGTTAGATATACATAAATTTTTAGTGTCCAGGATTTTTTTGGCATTACTTCTCTCTTAAATGCAATTCCCACAACTCAATCCCTTTTAAATATGTCTATTTGTATTGGTTTTTCAATGATGGCCTACTGATTCCTACTAAAACCATAAAAAAATAATGTATTAATATTTCAAGTAATGATTTCATAATTATTGTGCTGTTCCTCAGTCTACTGTATGCTGTGTAACAAAGCATAACTTCTATTTAGATTAAGACCTAAATCATAGAATCATAGAATGGTTAGAGTTGGAAAGGACCTTAAAGATCATCGAGTTCCAACCCCCCTGCCATGGGCAGGGACACCTCCCACTAGACCAGGTTGCTCAAAGCCCCATCCATGTTTCTGTTTGCATCATATTTCGTTTTACTGTTTAAGTCATCCTTGAAGGCTTTTTTCTTCTTACCCGTGTAGGAGCCATGGCTAAACATGTTGAGATACTTGGTCGCTTTTAAAAGAGAGAGGGCCAATGAGCTGTGTTCTTGAGATGTGATACAAGAAAAATTCGGGGAAGTCATTAAGTTCTGTGATTAGTCCAGTTTAAAAATTCTTCATTTTTGAGGTTGTACTAGCAACCCTTGATCTATGACATTAACTAACCCCTGCTTGGACTGTTGGCGTTTTTTTTAATGAGGTGTCAGTAATTAAATGTTGCAGGCAAATTAGTACATTGCCATCAAAATATGTTTTAGGCTTTTGTTATTATTTGCAAAACATTATGGTTTCATAACACAATGGTAGCTGTTTAAAAAAAAAAAAAAGCCCTGAAAAACAGTACCACAGACCTGACTCAGCTGTCTATGATCTAGAAAGGGGTACTAAAGACTTGTAAAATCTTACTTGTTAAAATTCTGCTCATGAGTTAAGGAAGAGACTGTGGTGACTTTTCTGTCTCCCTGACATTCCTTTTGTTTCTGGTTATTGCTATAGCATGTCATCCCGAGGTGATTTATAGAATCACTTGGAATGATTCTAGATTTATAAGAATTCATTTGCAGGGCAGAGAGGGGTTTTTTGCTTTTGGAATGGAAAAGAAAGTCTGAAATGATAGTAACAATCTTTAATTTAAATGCATATTTATATTCTCTTACCTAATTGGTACCTTACAGTCTAGATCTACAAGGCCTATCAAAAGACTTCTTTCCCTTCCACAAATAATTCTTGCAGTTCTACTCCAGACCAAATGAACACGTTAATAATGATGATTCTTGTACTCTATTTTGATAAACGGTGTGACTGAATGCAAATTTAGACTAACCCTCGCTCAGGGTACCTGTCTGTAACATTGCCTTTACATTTCATTGCCTGCGTTGAACTGCCAAACCATCTGTACGTGCAAATGACATAATAAATATTTACCTGCTTACTGCCCTTCCTGCGAGTGCAGATTATTCTGGAGGAATGCGGGGCAGACCTGGCAGTGGGTTCAGTCCATTCTGAAACCTTTGGCCCACGTTAGGGCAACTGAATCACTACCTGTGACTTTGCTGTGCTCTACCACAGCTCATGTTAAAGCTTAACAGACAAGATCATTGGAGGCAATCTGGCCATCACCAGAAGATTCTTTTGTTCCAATCTCACCTGTTTTCTGAGTTGGCTGTATGTGTGGGCTGTCTGTGTACCTCTCAGTTGCTGTCCTTTGTGTATGCACCATGCTGCTTGTCCGTCATTTGTTAAGGAGCACCCTTTCTTTCTCAGCCCGCTTTCAGACCCAGACCTAGACCTCCTCAATGCTGTGCTCTGATCTGGCTCTTCTTGTCCTCTGGCCCTGGAAAGATTGTTAATGATATGGTGCTACGTTTTTGCTAGTGAAGTTCAGTGATGAATATTATACTTCTCTGGATCATTTCTGGAGCAGCACCCAAAAGACCAATATATTGCCAATTCTGAATTTTCCAACTTTGATGTTAATTGTGTTGTAGATTTTTTTTAATAGCAAAATAAGAAAGTTCTTTCAGGGTTATTCTCAAAATCATCACAAGCATCATATATCCATGTTGCAAATGAATGTGCAGTACAGTCGTATCAGTCAAGAATGTCCTGAATAGTACATTCATCGCAAGCATTGTGAATCATAACCCAAATCTTTTATCTAGGGCATCTTTTCACTGTGCTTATGAGTGGATTGCTATCTGTTGATCTAGTGATCTTCAGAGGAGAAAAGCTGCTTAACTGGAGAGAAAAAAATTAGGAAAAGGGAAGGAAAAAAAAAAAAGATAATGCCATCAAGACCGAATGCTTCACCAATAGCTAATATCTGTGTCCACACAACTGATGCTTCTTTTTAATCAATAATATGCACTGATAAAAAGGAGGTTATGTATTCCAGTGTGGAAAACCCAAAATATTTACTCAACCGTCTGTTTGCTTTTATAGTAGCAACCAATCTAGACTTTTATTTGCAAACTGTGAACAAAGATGAAACACTAAAATAGCTGTGAAGTTTCCTTTCTTTAATTTTTTTTTTCTTTTTTTCATTTTGGAAATCCTTTCCACAACTGTCGATTTAGTAAATGAACACATTTTTAAACTTTAGGCATCGTAGTTGATAGCTGTGTAAAATAGCCAGTCATTTCACTTACAGGAATGCCAGCAAAGCTCCGAGAACTAAAGCAGAGCCTACAGCTAGCTTTAATTGTCCTGGCTGTGTGGGCACAAACGTGGTGATACGGTGCCATCTCTTCTGCACTGCTTGGCCAGCCTGCCTGGAAAGAGACATCAGGAAAGGACAGACTGGCATAACCCCTCATGCTCGGTTCCTGGGAACATCATGAAAAAGCAGATTTGAACTCAATAATACTGTGGGGCAGCTAGCAGAGTAAGGAAAATATTGGCAAAGTAACAGCGTTGGTTTTAGAACAGCCCAGAGGCTTTTATTTTTGTTACACAGTAAGAGTAAAGATAGTTGATATATGCTATTTAGATTAGTTAGCTTTGATGCTCTGTAGTGCTAAGGATTGCTTTAAGTAAATCTCTTTTTTTTTTTTTTTTTTTTCTTCATAGAATGCCTTTCCTCAGGATTTAATAGATGGGTTAAGAAGGGTCACCTGTTCATGATCAATAGAGTAACTCTTGTTTTTTCAGGAACATAATTTAGCGATGACTGTGTACGATTGGCCTTTGTTACCATCATGTTTATACAAAGGCCAAAATTGATACAAGGCTTGAACTATGTTATTTCACCGTTTTCCATGAGATCTAATCCAGAGAGGAGAAGCTGAAGGACAAATCTATAAATGTATCTGATATAGCTGTAGATGGAGACAATATTGCAGGACTCCCCTCTGCTCCCCCAGTATGTAAGAAAATAATATATGCATGAAAGAAAGCATAACATTGTAAGCTTCTAGGATGGTCTGCAGCCAAAAAGTGTTGATTCTACTTACTGAAATAGAATAGGCAGTGTGTTCTCAACAGGATGATATTGCCAAAAGGAGCAACTGAATACATATTCTATAAAAAGTATGGGTTTAGGTCCTGTGAATTTCTCATAGTTGAATCCAATATCACTTAGAAGAGTGTAGAGCACTTGAAAATGCACAAAACCAAAACCCTAGAAAATTCTGTCACTTTTCCATCCACAGTTCCCATCTGATTTTGTGTAAGATTCATATTTGAAATTTCAGTTAAAAATAATACTGTCAGCTATATAAAAATAAAAAAGCAAGAAACTAGAATGCCTTGCCAGTAGCACTATAAATAGAAGAAACATTTTTTAAAAAAAATGGTCTGATATACCTAGCACTGTTTATTATGTTGTGTTCAAATTTGCATAGTGTTTTCTACCTGGTAGTGAAAATATATTAATCCTTTATTTATTTAGTTATTATTTTAAAATCTGTTTTTTTTTTGCTGGACTTCTAGGAGGGATTTTCTGGGCCCGGTTCATCTGCAGGACTACTTATAAGGGCTTCATAAAAGGTATCTAGGAAGAGCAAACTCCCTGTTGGCAGCCTTTTATTTGCATTATAGCATTTGGCATACCTTCCATTCAAAATTTGTAGGTGTCTGCATAGCAACAAAAAATAAAAATGGTGCATTGTTTAGTTCATTGTCATGTTTTAAACACTAACTCCACTGTGCAGAGGCTGGATTACAAATAAACTTATTTATTGTCCTCTACTTGTGTCCTAATGTACAGGTTCAGAGACCTTGACAGAGATCCGGTGAAGTTCATTAGCTCGGACTGTAGCTTCCAAGTCTTCTTGCTGATTGATAAAAATACTAAACTAAAATAAAAAAAATATAAAAAATATAAAAAATACTAAAGACTTAAAAAGACCATTGTGTCTCCCCCGACCCCCCACCCCCCCAAAAAAAAAAGGGAAGCAAGAAAAGGAGAAAAGGCCTGGATGCCTGAGTTGCACTGCCAGACATTATCTCTTTAAGTTCTCGAAGATGGTGAGTGAGATCTGTGTAGAAACTCGGAAAGAGCATCTATAGACTGAGTATTTTCTCACATGTCAATGCTCTCACAGGCTGGCGTGTCAGAAGAGGCTTTGCAGTTTTGTTTCTTAGGGTGTCACAAGCTAACACAAGTGTGCAAGTCTTCTACATTGCATGAAATTTTAAGAAAAAACAATCTCCTCAGAGAATATGAAGGTAGTAGGTGAATTCTGCTGTTTTCCTTCCATCCATCCTCTATCTTGCTCCCATTCAGAAGGTTACATTTAGATGGAAAATTTAGACCTCAAATATTCTCTGCTGCATAAAATTTTTTGAAATACCAGTTTGGGATGGAGTTGCATGCTATGTTCTCATAGAGCTTCACCTGTGAAGTCATCTACCATTGAGAAGCTCTGCAACCCCCCCAGTCTCTTTTGTTGCCTGACTTCATTGTAAACCTGGGGCCTAGATGGGGTTTTTCAGCACAGATTGCTGCAGTGAAGATAACTTTTGCTATGGTTTTTATTGTACTTGAGCTTTTAGAAGCCTTTCCCCTTTCTGTGCCTCTGCATTCACGCAATTCATTGTTTCAGCTGGGATCAGCAAAAATAAGCCTTAAGTTGGATGACTAGATGAATGGAAGGAGTGAAGATCTCAAAGCTAGCAGTGACTCTTTAATGTACGAATTACGTGCTTCTTCCTTCAGCCTGCCCAACTGTTTTGGTGCCCCTGACAAGAGCTCATTGATGGCCTGGCATATCTTTCTCTTACAGTGAAACAATTTTTGGAGAATGTCCTAATCGGCCTGTCTAGAATCTTGTATTAACACTCATTGCCATTGTGTCTGAGCACTTCCCAAGTGTCAGAACAACAATGATATCTCTCTCTTCCTTCCCTGCCCGGGATGGAAACAGTTAGTTTGTTCTTTCCTCATAAGGGAACTAGGGAACTTAAATGGGGTCAGAGAGCCAGGATGGTTAACAATATGGTTTTGTAACTTAGCTGGATGGGTGGATTTCATACCCATTGTTGCTTTCTTCCTGCTTTGTGGTGGTTGCACGCTCGCTTGCCAGCTTCCCTTCCTGGTCATTGGCACAACTCACAAGAGGAAAAGAAGGCTCTAAGTAACTGGTTGCAGAAGTGAGGCTGGGAAGAGGTGAGACGTTGCATGAAGCAGACTGATAAGGAAGAGTTTTGATGACATGGTTAGATAGAGGAGCTTTAAAAGACCAAAGTCAGATCTGCTGAGAAGGATTTATTGCAGTACCAAGAGGTCATGTATTTTTCTCTTATGAAGCCCCATAGGAATGGGCTATAGTGCAGAGAACTATGTGAAAAGCCTAATAGCAAGGAAGGGAAGTTAGTTCTTTCTCACAAACCAGTGGAGACTCATACACTGACCTATATGGGCAAACGTGCATTGTGCACGTACATGCTATATCTGCATATAGCTGGGGGCAGGCCTCAGCTCTTCCTGCAGTTGGGCAGTAACTTGTTCTCCCAAAGGCAGTGACTTCAGCAGAGTCCTTCTAGTGGGCAGGTCATTCTTCCAGAAAATTACTCTGAAAATATTTGGGGGGGGGGAGGGGGGCCCAGAATTTTTCAAAATCCACTGCTGAGAATATGCTCCTGGACAAAGATTCCATTTATTTATTTATTTAGCTCAAAAACATCTTAGCAGTGACCATGAACCCTTTCCACGAGAGCTCCGAGAGACTTCATCCTTTACTCCCCTGCGACAGACTTGATGGCAGAAGGGAAGTAGCAGAGGAAAGGCAGGGCGACTGAGAGGCTCGGAGCTGGAGGACTGCAGGGCACAGCATGGATTTGCCTCATAAAGGCAGGATACAACATTGGCTTGAACATATCAGACATGCTGGTCCCATGGTCAAATCAGAGGAATGCCACGTTCTTAAGCATTAAGTTTTGTAAGGCTTTTCAGGGCATGTGAAATGCAGGGGGTTTGCATTTCTTCTTTGAGGAGATAATATTTCTGTGCACTGTGTGTCCACCCTGACCCTCCATACAAACAGCGGGAGTGGAACGACTGAGCCTAACAGTGCAGTATTAGGCGTGATGTTTCCACTACGGTCAGTAATTCTGCAGGATACTTATATGGTGAGCATTTACAGTATGAATTGCTGCCAGAACTACAGGCACGTTGTTGCTAGAAGAGCAAACAGTGGAGAGCTAAAAATTCCAAGGGCCAAAATTTACTTGTGGGTTGAATCTGAGAACTGTGTTAATTTTTGAGACACTCCCTCATGCATAACCAGTTTACCAGCATACACTGCTTGATGTCTGGCCATACAAGCCCTTGCTTTCTCAGTTTTTGTAGTGAAGGATTCCTCCAGATCTACCTTGTTTCTTTTTGGAAGGAAAGTGCCAGGCCTTTGAGAGCTCTTTCTTTCCCTCTTGTTTCTCCATTTATTTTATTTTTTTTAAGTGTCACCTTTGGTTTACAAAAGCTGATGTCCTTTAGTAGCTGTCAATGCACAGGATGCCCCCGTGCTAGCTGGTGACTGATAGCTCCTTTACTGAACCCATGTTGTCTTTCTACATCCCCTTCCCTTTCCGTGTTTCATTTCCTTTTCCCCTTGACTCCACAGTGGTTTCCAAACTGGATGTCTTTGGCACTGCTTTGGCTTTAAAAATACTTCAAATTTACATGTTTTTGGAGTTCTGGAGAGGAAAAGAGGATCATTGAGGGCTGTTGTGTTCCTCTTATTTTCTGCTAGAGTTTGAATTTCCTTGAATTCCCATGGGAAAGAGAACAACTTTCACAAGGAACAGCTTTGCCAGACTGACTGGGAGTTAGATCCAGGGAACTTGCACAACTATTCACCTGTACTATGAATGCAGCAGTCAGAATATCTCCTGTAATCTTCATCTTGCAATTCAGGGCTTTTGATTCAGACTGCAAAACATGTTTAGTTCAGTATCAAAAGCGATGAGAAAGAATAGGTATCCACCTCTTACTGGGCTTCTAAAGCTGCCAGAGAATGAAAAGCCTTCCTTCTTGCAGCTTCCCATGCAGTGGTGTCATCTCTCGCCTTTGCTGAGTTTTGCAGTATTCTGGAGAGCTCTGCACAGCGTATGTTAGAGAGATTTTTCTGAAGGTATCTTCTGTCTCAGTTTTGCTAGCCAGACTCAACTCCATTCTCCCAGCTTCCATTAGACGTTGGATTTGGTCCATGTATTTGTTCTTCCATAAAGCGTAGCCAGAATATCAGAGGCAGTTCTTTCCACATCACTCCCTGTGATAGTCTCCCCCCAATGACCGTAACAGCCTGGTTGGCTGGCAGAACCCCTCATCTGACAATCATTTGCAATGGTTTAGTTTATGTTATTGCAATGCTCTAAACAGTTTCCACACACCCAAACTTTGGTTATATTTTCTACATTTTCTATTGAACTCTCAACTGTTCAAACTTGAAACTCCCTGGTGCCGATGAGACACCCCTGGGAATGGAGGGTTTTTAGGCCAGCCCTTGTCCACCACCAGAACTCTAGGTGGTAGCATGAAAGGAATAGAAAGCTGATTTGTACAGCTTTAGAAGGGATTATCTTTGTATAGAAATCTCTGTGTGGCCATGATAGCAGAGAATTCTTATGGGAGTGTGAACTACCCTGTGCAGTATTTTAGGCAAAACTGCTGAGGGCAGAAAAAAGAAGTGTCTCCTGACCACTATGTTTTCCTGTGGTAGAAAACGATGTTGGCCATTACTTGTTGACTAAGATGTTGTCTTGATGTTTTGGCCAATGTTTTGGCCTTGGAGACCAAGAATAGCAGAACCAAGAGCTTAACATGACTCAGTTACAGGCTTGTACTTGCTACACTGAATAACACAATCTAGACAGTTTTTTCATCCTATCTACATATTAGCTTTGGCTTAATAGTTCAGAAGGATGATCCAGAAAATAGCTCTCATGCTTTAGTAATTTCAGCAAACTTTTATTTATGTTCACAAAATTGAGTGCAGACTGAAGCTCACTCAAATAATAAATATTATTCCCTCACACATGCACACGTTTTCTACAGTCTATTGTATTTATTAGTATGTGTATTTAACATTACATAGAAATATCAGTCCAAGCTTTTTTTCTTGGGCATGATCCAGCTTAACACTTCACCCCATGGTAGACTGTTCCTACACTCCATTCCCACAGGACCTTCCTCTCTTGAGAGCTGTCTTAATCTCCATAAATATTAGGGTAAACTACCCTGATCATTAATCATCACTCAGCATTTTCCAGGTGGAACCACACCTGTTCATTTGGGTGTGGGGAATATGCAGCAAAACCATTCCTGCTAGCCTGTGACAATAAATAATGTTTTGTTAGTTTTAAAATTAGTTTCCTAAAACATACAAAGAAATGAGGAAAATTCTTGGTATAGGGCTATTAAACACACTTGTCTTAGCTTGCGTCAACAGAGTTGATAAATGCTGATGCTATGTTTGTATGATTAAATAGGGAATGCATAGCTGACCGATTGAAACAAGAAAAGGACCTGCCATGCAGGAGCATTTTGAATTCAGCTTCTTCCTTTAGGACTGAACGGCAGTTTTAGCAGATGGAGAGCTCAGACAAACTCACGACTGACCCTGCGTACTCCTAACCTGCACAACATGGAATAAGGTATATCAGTTTAAATGTTTTGTGTTAGCAGTTTCCATAATGAGCCTTACCTTGCATTTGTGGTAGGCTAACAGCATGCACCCAGTCGGTTAACATCTGGCTGACGTACAGACACATGCTGGATCGTAGTAACTTGTTGTCTGGGTCTGAAGTCCAGGTAATGTGGCAAGAATGGTCCGCGTTTAGAGGACTGAGTTTGAAAACAAGGTTCCTTAAACACATTTCTTACAGGCACTTCTGCTGTAAGAGCTCTCTAGATTGAAGGTTCCCTAGCGCTACGATGAACAGAGGTTAGTTGACAAAAAATGAGAAAACATCTTTACGAAGAGGTAACAATCCATTAGATAAAAAGCACTGCTTTGGAACCTGGAGAAAGAATAAATACAGCTGATAACCCTTTTTGCTCTCATGACCCTATTTTTCACTCTTAAGATTCAGTCTGAGATTTCTGGCCTGTAACTAATTTTTCCAAGTCTAATTAATATCTCCTGAAATACATATTACATATGTTATACATAAATATATATAGTAAGAGCATATTTTACTCTAACTTTGTCTGATTTTGTCACTGTCCTTTCAAATGAGAGAACATGGGGAGATGAAATAGTATTGCCCATGTCATCCTGCCACAATCCTTCATTAAGCAATCCAGAATGCCAAAGAAAAAAACAGGAAGAAACTGCGGTTTATAGAAATTTTATCCCAGGCATCCCTACTACATCCCTACTTAAGTCTTCAGCCTGTTGATCAAGATTGGAGATCTGTTGCTGTACATGCCTCTTGGCTTTTACTTTCCTCCTCTAGGCCACCTCTGGATCATGTTAATTGATTTTTTTTTAGTGTGCTGTTGTGTTTTGGGTTTTTTTAATCGGGCTCCTTTCATTTAAAGTGTCTCATTCTGATTTAGTAAATCAGCAGTCAGATTTACATATCTTGGCCATAATGTTCGTACTGCATTGAAATATTGAATCTGTTCTCACTAACAAGGCAGCTTTTCACACATTAAAGGAGTATGTCGAATGTTGGATCTGTTATATTCTTGAAGTGTTGGATCTCTCCCCTTCTCAGAGCAGCAATCCTCATCATACATTGCAATTCAACAGTAAAATATTGAAACACTATTGAATCACATGGATTCTTCCTATGCTTTGGTCCTATAAAACAAGAGACAAAGCTCAATTGGCCCCTTGAGCCTGAGATAATAATTCATCAAAGCTGTTAAAAGAGAATGTGTCTTAAAGTGATAACATAATTTTTTTAGCTTTATACGCCCTCTACAAATAATTGGGGGGAAAAAAACCCAACATCAACTGAAATAAGTGTATATAACATGCACTTGCCTATTCCTTTCCTGTATCTTGTCAGGTTTAGTGTATGGCACCGACTATGTCTCTGCTCAGAGCTTGTTTAAAACCAATATACCTATTAGGTTTCCGTAAACTCTATTTATTCAGTGTCCTGGACCTCTGCTGGAGCCATTTAATTCACTGATAAATACCTCCGCTCTTTTCTAGTTAAATGATAGAATTCTGTGCTCCAGTAAAACTAAGGTAATAACATACATCTTGACTAAGAAGTGGGATATTTGGAACTTTAAGATACTATTTAGAAAAAATAAAAGCTTGAAATAGAATTTCTAGTGAAATAGTAGACAATGCTGAACCAGAAATATCTTTAAAAAGCAACATTACTGGGTGATTAGACTTTGTTTTTCAGAGTTAACAGTACTGAGTTGCACGTGTATATTGATGCAGTTTTCAATGTCAATAAATACTGCATCAGCTCCTGTACGGAAAGAGGATGTTGCAGAAATAATTATGACATGATGCGATAACCCCTTCTTTAAAAAAAAAAAAAAAAAAAAGGAAAAAAGCAAAACAGAACAATACTGTAGTGTTCTGGCCATCAGGAAACCACGACAATGCTCCCACCTTTTTCCTGTGACTTACCCAGAGTTCCTTCCAGGCGACACAGATAACTGATAATGCTGTGGACTGGATCCTGTGCCAAATGAAAATAGAGTAATTTTTTTTTGTTAAATTTATATCTGATTAAAAATGGGTCTTAACAACACCCTTTCCACTCAGCTTTGCAGCTCTTCTAGAGAACATACTTCTTTGTAACTCTAAAGGCTGCATTGTTTGCCAGTGCAAGCGTTACTTCAGCAGACGACAAGCACCAAAAAATTACTGTACTTTGTAAATTCATATCGCAGAAACAAACTGTGATTGAATAACAAGGTCATTCATCACTGTTTCTACTGAAGAATAAACATCTTTGGAGTTACATTTTATGATTCTCTGGAACTTGAATATTCCTGAAACAGCTAGATTTACCAATAATGCTTTTCAAAGCGAATGTGACTTTGGGAAACCACCTCATCTCACAGTATTTGAAATGCAGATGTAGTCCTCTACCTGTGAACGTTTGGGGTTGTATGTGTGTTTTTATGGACACCCCCTTATTCTCCGTGCATCCACAGATGCGTGTTTTACTGTCTCCCTCCGTGCTCTGGGCACAGTGGAACTGGGGCAAATTTCCAGCCAACGCTGCAGCAGCATAGAGGTCCTTGGTGTCTCACCTGAAATAGGGCCACTGTTTTATCTGTTTAGGAATGGTGTTTAGGTAAAATCCATTATCAGTGCAGGGCTCTGCAAGCACGTCTTCGGGGAGTGTGGATTAGGAGTTGGCTACGGCATTGGGGTGCAAAGAAACTCTTTGCCTCCTGCGTGCTGGGTGAGAAGGGGCCTCTCTGGTGCAGGTGAGTGATGATTGGGTCCATTGGGCTTTGCTGTGGCTCCCATCATCACGCACCCACAGTTATCTTATGTTCTCCTTACAGGTAAGGAACTCTATAGTCCCTTGTTTTTAGCTCTGCTCACTCAGTTAATTTTCTCAGGCATTTTGCAGGGTTATTTATGCTTCAGCCTGTACTTAGCAGCCAAGTTATTTTTTTCTGACTGGCTACTAATGAAGAATAAGTCAATTTATCCTCATCAGTTAAATTATAAATACAGAGAAAACAGAGTAAAAATGTCACCACATGGAGATGGCTTCACTTTTTTCCATTCCCTAAATCCTGGTTTATGTAAACTGAGATAAATATTTATAAAAAATGCTGGGCACAGTAACCCTCTTTTTTAAACTATTTGGATTAGCTTGTGAGACGTAATTATTGATAACGCAGTTTGCTACCTTTGTAAATAGATTTACTCTGTACAGCTATGTCTTCCGCTATGTTCTAAAACAAATGTGTTTTATTTAAGCTGTGTAAGAAAGGAACTTGTGAACCGCAAAAAAAATAAAAGGTGTCAGAAGAAGGTTAATTTTCACAGTATATATTGTGATTTAAAAGAAAAAGAATATGCCTTACTTACAAGCCAAAACTTGGCCCCAGACCAAATGGGATTAAGGGGGACAGACAGGAGGGACTTCCATGGACTTTGTGGGGTTTTCTGTGCACCCAAGACGTGCAGGATGAGAACGGGTGTCAACACAGGTGTGCTGGTCTCCCCCCTCCTTGACATGTGTGACAGTGCGGGATGAGCCAGCTGATCTGCTCAGTCAAAGCCTTTCTCAGAGGGGCCAATCCTTCTCCTCTTGAAATCAGTGCCAGGGCTTCCTTGTGTTTCAAAGGAACAGGGTAAAACACTCTATTACATGCCCTGGAGGATGTGCTTTGGTGTGACTGCCTTGTGCCATCCCAACCTCACAGTTACTACTTCTGCTATAGTAAGCGCACAAGCCAGAAGAGTTTGTACATCTTTTTTCCTAAAAAAATACAGTGAGGAATTTCAGCATTTCATGACGTTTTTAATAATTAATTGTCAAAAAAACCAACAAAAATAGATGGAGCATTAAAGCAAATTTGCAAGCCATTGAAGTAAAGAGCTGCAAATAGAAGCAACGCCTGTATTCTACCTTCAGCTATCAGTATAAAACTCATCAAAGTAAACCAGTTTTATTTAGACATCTGGAAAATGTACTTTGACAAACATCCACTTGATGACTGTCAGTGTCTTATAAAGAGACTTTGATATCAAAGATCCCCAGAAACTGTCAGAATAAATCTTTTTTTTTTTTTTTTATGACAAGGATGTTTCCTAGCCATGATTTGTATTGTCTGGTTGATACGTTTTTACTATCTTAATACAAAGGATTATTTTTACAAATGTTTTTATATCTAGTTGTGCATAATAACATGACATAAAGAAGATATTTTCAGAAGTTAAGCAAACTAGAAAAGCAGAATCTGTATTCTTGCTCCTTCCAGCACTCTTAATTGTTTTGTTCCTGAGGTTAATGGATAGCAACTTTAAGACTTTGTATTTTTGAAAGACTCACAGAGCTTAGGTAATCTATCAAAACCCCTTTTCAAGCAGATGAAGAGAATACGTTAATCGTGTACTTTGAATGATAGTGTTTCCTTGCATTTATGCTACTGAAATATATAGGAACGGGGCAAAATACAGTTGATTCTGTTACATATTTTAGCCTTTTCTGCAAATGGCTTTTCATCAGCCATATCCAGCATACTTCACCTTAGATAAAAAGAAGATAATTAGTCACTGAACCGTTTGAGGCTGTAGGTATGACTGCAGATATCCAAAACTGTTTTTTCCTCTTGGCTTTTTGTTGGGTTTTTTTTTTTCCTAAATCCAGAAAGGAGGTGTTGCTTTGCAGTGTTACTGGAGATGCTGAATACATTAGAATACAAAGATGAGAGGAATGCCTTGTGGGGACTTCTTGTAAACATGCAGCATGATTGCTTTTTATTGGAGAAGGCATTTCTGCGATGTTCTGTGCAGTGCTGTAGTGCCATAGATATGTTGAAAATGCTATGAAAGCCTTAACTATTTAATTCTCGTAATCCATCTGTGAGCACTAAGTGATTAGTTGCAGTTTATCCCAGTGAGGAAGCCAGTATTGGTCCTTTCATAAGCCCACCCTGCAAGACCCTGCTGGAGACAGTGATGCCCACGCTTGGTGTGGCTGGCAAACCTAGGAGATCAAGAAGAGGGCTGGCAAGGTGGTCCTGGGTAAACAGAAAACTCTGCAAGAGATGAAGAGTTTAAACTGGTTGGAGGAATAGCGGTGCAGTGGCTTGATGGCTACAAGAGTGCTCATACTGCTTAACTTTAAGCGCTAAATTTTGGAGTGTAGTTCCCAGTTTTGTCAGTAGTGAATGGAGGCTCCTTACATAGGTGAATCAGAGCAAGAGGCAAACTAGGTTTCAGGTTTATATATACATTTTACATACATATATACATTTTGATGGTTGGACTAGGTGATCTTAAAAGGTCCCTTCCAACCTAGACAATTCTATGATTCTTTGATCTCTAGGGTCTCCTTTTCAGCCTCACTTGGATAGTCTAGTATTTGCTTAAATGTAGGTTTCTGCACAGGTCTCTTTTTCTGGTACCAAAGAGACGGTGTGCTGTATCTCAGTGTCCCTGCCTTGGGAGAGTACATTGTTTGCAGAAAGTCATTTTATAGGCAGATAAAAGAAATCCAAGAATCTTGAAACAGTTTGTTTTAGGAAAGCAGGCTGCCTTGGGGTGGATATCCTGTATGGAGTCAGGAAGGTATAGGAGGGGACAGGAGATGCTGTGCTTGCAGTGGCTGTAGATTTAGAAATGGATAACAAAGGGGTGGGGGGGAAGTTAGTCGGTCTCTCACTCTTTCTCTCACACATAGGCTATTTTTGTCTAACAAATATCAATTCATCAGTATTATAAAGTGGTCCTGCTAAGGAAATACCCTATTTTCAAGTTGTTGTTTGCTGCAGAGTTTCAGAAAGTCCGGCCAACTTTCTCTCAAAATGAAATGACTGAATTATTTCATTATTTACCTTCAGAATGGCTAAACAAGGATTCAGTTCACTTCTAAAACACTCTGCTGTTTCAGAGCAATTGCTTGTGATACAGGTAATTAAATGATACAAGTCCCTCGTTTAAGGAGGGCTGTTCAGGGAACCACAGGTATCAGCCTACTGGGACAAAATTAGCATTGGCTGCAGCCTGAACGTTGGACTAAGTGAGTTAGAATGAGGCTGTTTCTACCTTTCAAAATCCATTTTTCTTAGATAGTTTGTTGAGTATCCTTCCATGTTTTGGGTCAACCTCTGATGGTGCTCCAGGAGAACCAACTTCAACTGTCAGTGTCAACTGAAGGGCAGATGGAGTTTGCTTTTTCCTGGAGGCTAAGAGATCATGTGCTCCGTTTTCTCTGCTATTACTTATTGTATATAGATTTTTACAGGTATGCACAATGCTTAGTCTAGAATTGCTTGAGGAAATGAAAAGAAATCATCAGTAATTTAAATTTTAACTGCAATGAGGCAAAGCTTATTTTGGAAGGCGCTAGAGAATCACTGGAAATAGGCATATGCTGCTAAACTTTATCTTGCAAGGCAAGACTATGAGCTATTTTGACTAGGTGGAAAAGTTTTTAAAGTTGCAGGTAAGGTTCCAGAAAAATAGCTTGTATCTTTGTGATAGTTGTGTCCTGATTATATTACCCAGTTTCTTTCCATGACTGTAAGTGCTTGAGCTCATGACCTTTTATTTCTAGCGAGGGGCTCCTTTCAGCTGATTGGAGTCGGTTACTTTCCTTGATCTAGGGATGGTGTTCTTCCTCCCTACCTGCACACGTCTTACATGTCTTTCTTGAGGGAAGTGGCCTCCTCTGCTGGTCATTTTATTTTTTCTTCAAATGTGGGAGACAGAGAACTAGTATCCTCACTTCTGTGTTGGTTGTGTTTTTTGGTTTGTTTGGTTTTTTTTTTTTCCCGCAGAAGTGATCTTCAGTTGTTTATTTTGGCAAATGATTGCTGAGAAAGGATCCGTGAGAGCAACTGCTACTATTATATTAGCTTCCTCTAACTCATTTCTAGCCCCACCCCCAAGTCACCTCCTCTCCCTGCTTTTCCTCTTCGTGGCTATTCCCCCTCCGGTTTCCGTTGGGATTTTATTTTTTTTGTTGCCTGTTTGTATATTTTTGTCATCCTTTTAGTTATGATTTTTCATCCATCAACTCAATGCTTTTCTAAGCCAGGCCAAGAAACTGCAATAGTTTGCACCTACACTCATTTAGCCACACAGAGATTTAAATCTTCAAGCTTCTGACTGTAATTTGTCAGCCAGTTCTCACCTTCCTTTACCTCTGTATGAACAGCCTGTGTCTTCCAAATTCTGGTTTTGGGATACTCTTTCCCCCCTCCCTGTTATGTTTAATTCCTAGGAGGTAGGCTGAATTAGGCAGAATAAAATGCTGGCTCCACTGCATGCTCTTTGCTACAGAGCAGTGCCCACACTTTTCATTTCTGTGACTCATAACGTACAAAATTAGTGCCTGTGAAGCTCAAAGAGCAGGGAGAAGCTACAGTTCCCAAGAAACACTGTTAGCAGGCGTAAGTCACTGCTGTCACCGAAGATGGTGACTTTCTTCCTTGGGCTTATCCCTGTTGCCCACCCTGCCGTTCTTTCCTTATGCCAGAAGCAGCATTTCTGTAACTTTCCAAATCAGGGAAAGATTTCAGGTAAAACAAGTGGGGAAAATAGAAGGGTGATTTGGGGTATTTTGCATCAAATGCAAAGATTTTTTAGTTGATTTGTTCCCCCTTTTTTTAAAGGAATTTTCATTACTTCTTTTTTATTTTTCTCTTCATGGATTCTGTCATGGTAGAGAATGCTTAAGTCTTGTGTTCACTGCCAGAGAAAATGTGCAAATTTTTGCATAATAAACCTGTCCAGGCTTTCCTGTGGTAGCCAGAGACCTGCCAAAACATATAGATTCCCTGGGAATTTCCTAGGTCTCCAGTAAAAACTCACACCAGCTACAAATTTGTAAAAAAAAAAAAAAAAGAAACAAATACATTTTATTTGTTGCTTTTACCACGCCATTTACGAAACAAAAGTTACTATGTCACAGAAGGATTCTCAGTTGGGAGTGATTTCCATCATACGTGGAAGATGAGAAACTTCACATACTCAGAGCATTATATCAGCAACTATAGCTAACAATGTAGTTTTAAAAATATTTTAAAAGAGAGAATAAAAGTTACCATGGTTGTTTACATCTAAATCCAAACCAGTCTCCTAATTTGAATAAACTTTCAAAACTGTTACGCTTTCTGATAATTGTGTATCTGATATAAGTTCGTGCATTGTGTTTACTTGTCATCCACAAAATCGAAGCTTTACTGTTGGTACAACTAAAAATATTAAAGAATCCAAAGAGTTAAACTTTCAAGTTTTGATTGAGCAATATATATACATATTCATGTATGTATATATGTGTATATGCATATGTATACACCCTTTCATAAATATAGCTAGCAATATGCTTTTCTGCTAGATAAAAAAATAACAGTAGAGCAGAGTGTAAGTAGTCTGTAATAATCTAAATCATCCAAGAAAGCTGAGATGACCATATTTCATTTGAAGCTGCATAATTCTGCCCATTTCAGAATTATGATGTAACAGAAAGTTATATTTATCAGCACAGTTTTTCTTAATTCAACTGTATTTTTTACCATTTGAAACAGCATGTAATACTCTGCTCTGTTTAGGGATGCTTTGCTGAAAATTTAAGTCTGTTTCTAAATGCTAATGCAAGAGTAGTTATAGTTCAGTTGAATTTTAACAAGTGTATGGATGGCACATTTCTGTGAAATAAAATTCAGTGTAACTTTCCAGGATACTTGCTCTGCCAAGAAGTATGTAATTTCCCATGCTAACTGTATGTAATTGTTGGAGGATATCTTGTGGTTTCTAGCGGTAGGGATGGAAAAATATGCCAAAATTGGTCAGGCTAGGTAATGTTATTTTGAACTCAATCCTACATAGCACTGAGCATCTCCATCAATCCTTCCTCATGGGAGACAGCCAGGAGGGATGCACAGTGATGCCCAGTTTTCTTCTGTCCCACTTGGGACTGCAGCTGCAGATCCAGAGGAGATGGATCACTTTTTAACCCCAGCTTGAGGTTAAAGCCCATTTAACTCCCTGTTTGCTCCCTAACCCCTCACTGCAAAACCATTGCCTCTTATAAAAAGGATGGCTTTTGGTTTTAACTGGAATCAGTTCCCAGAACGGGGTTAGAAAGTGGCCAGACAGGCAGTTCAGCCGGCTGTAATGGTTGTGCGGTGCCTCTGCGGTGCTGAGTGGGGCAGGGGGGGCTGATTGGGGACAGGGTGGAGTGTAAAGGAATGAGGGAGGACTGAATGATGGTGCTAACTCAGCCCTGCTGCCGGCTGGGTCGTTTAGTGAATGACCTCTTAAGATGCTGCTTCTTGTCAAGGTGGCCTCTCTCCAGCTGTGCCCCTCCACAAATTGATTCGGCTTGCTAAAGAAACAGAAAGCTACCCCAGACAAACCAACGGATAAATCCCCCCAGGGTTTTCCCAGGTGAATGACCTGACTTGGCCCACAGAGGAGTCAGACAAGCTCAAATGCGAGAGGTGGAGGGCTTGCACAGCTGGAGAGGATGAAGGAGGCTGGGAAGGAGGCCATTGGACAGGCTGATTTGTGCTGTGCTGCTTAACCACGCTCTCAAAATGGGATTTGCAGCAGCCAGAATGCTATGCGGGGAACCCACCAGCCTAGACACCAGGTAATGCAGGAGAAAATCCAGGAGCTGTAAATCCTGTCTCCTCTTCAGTCTGCAGGGAAAGGCTTACTTCAGTTTGGGACTACCAGCTCACTGCTTCCTGGAGCAGTCACATATTCCTTTCCATCCCCAATTTACTCACTTGTCTTTGCATAGGGTGCTGGTGATGAAGTTCCTCAGTTCTCTTGCTTAGGGTGGGCAAATAGGCTCAGAGAACCACATCCATGCTTACCAGGCAGAATGGGGTTGGAGAAGGGACTTGAGACCACAGGTTAGGAAATAGGACATTCGCCTGGAAACAGGGAAATCTGGGATCCAGCCCTGCTCCCAGCACACTGGCCACAGTTCTGATTATGTGCAGAAGAGGAGATCTGCGAACAGGAGGGATGGGATTCACTGGGCCAAATGTGGATGGCTACCTTTGAGTCACACTTCTAAACTCCACTTATAATCACTGGAGAGAAACGTGTGCACAGGAAACAATTTATTTCCTTCCAGTACGGACATTTAAAATAGATCAGATGAATTGCAGCCTCAGAGCATCTCTTTCTCTCCACCGACTACAGCGGATTCAGAGAAGCAGCTTATATGTAGATGGCTACAGCGAAGGAGCCTGGTTGAGATAAATCATAGAATCATAGAATGGTTAGAGTTGGAAGGGACCTTAAAGATCATTGAGTTCCAACCCCCCTGCCATGGGCAGGGACACCTCCCACTAGAGCAGATTGCTCAAAGCCCCATCCAGCCTGGCCTTGAACACCTCCAGGGATGGGGCATCCACAGCTTCCCTGGGCAACCTGTTCCAGTGTCTCACCACCCTCACAGGAAAGAATTAATTCCTAATATCTAATCTAAATCTCCCCTCTTCCAATTTAAAACCATTACCCCTTGTCCTGTCACTACACTTCCTGACAAAGAGTCCCTTGCCATCTCTCCTGTAGGCTCCCTTCAGATATTGGAAGGCTGCTATGAGATCTCCCTGCAACCTTCTCTTCTCCAGGCTGAACAACCCCAGCTCTCAGTCTGTCTTCATAGGGGAGATCTAAAAAATCTTACAAGGTAACTGAGGAATTCAGGGGTATTTTGAGAACAACGCTTTACAATTCTTTTGCCTGAGTTTTCTTTTCGGCATCTAAGTAATTTAGTAGATCTGAGTCACATTACCTTACAGGATAGGACCTTTGTTTCCCAGAGTATAATGATTTTCATGTCCAAAAGTGCACTTCATGTTGCACGTTCTGATAGAATTTATAGCAAAAAGCCTAGCACAGAGGAGACATAAAATATCAGAGAATAATCGTATACTGACTTAAACAGTGAGCAGATTTTGTTTTGTGCAACTCTTTGTCAACCTAAGCTATTTTCATATCATTAAGATGCATACATTATTTAGGTTAGGGAAAAAAAATGCATATTGAACAATAGTCTGATAGCCACAAAACTGGGGAAATGTTTGCAACGTTTATCAAGTAATTTCCTTTGAAATATTGCAGCCTGATCCTGCCAATTACAAAACTGATTTTGTTTCCAGGCTGGGAAGATAATGGGTGACCATAGTACACAAACCTTTCTGCTTGCAGAAAGGTGGCCACAGCACACTGGGAGCAAGTTCTTCCCCTCCAAGGTGGTGCATTACTGCATCCTGGGTTAAGTGTAGTAAAGGTGTAGTGAAGAGAAGTTATTGTACTATTTTCTTAAATAGTATCTGAATTTACTTCTGGTTTTATTTGCTCAGTATAGGCCTCTTATGGAAATTATGAGAATTAGAATATTGAAAAAGTGAGCTTGAAAAAACAAATAGTAACGGTACTGATTGTGGCACAGCTCTGTTCCCCTTACCTGGCTGTGCTGCTGCTCCCTTCCTGTATAGAAGCCACCAAATTTCAAACTGTAAAATAAGTGTCAGGATACTTGTTTTTCTAAAATTTGTGAAGTGACAAGACTCTTGAAAGTCTGTGAAGGTTTCTTTTCACTGGAACAGATCTGATAAATGCTAATTCATCTGCAGAAAGAAATCAACATTTCACTCTGTTAAAAACGTAACTGTTTAACAGGTGTGGTCATGATCCAAAAGGGTTGGTGTCGGGTTGTGGCATATGAATAAGGTCTACACAGGGTCAAATAGGACTTGCAAGTAAAGACCACTCCCTCCTCCATAGATTATCCATAGGCCATGACATCTGCTATGATATGTGGTGGCATCACTGTAATTTATTCCTATCGATGTCGTTCTCAAATTCAGAATTTAGGTCTAAAATCAACATTTTTATTTTTCATTGTAACAGTAATTGCTCAGTAAAAATGGGCTGGGAGTTTTAAGAAAGACAGGTAATGTGTTATTACAAGGATCTGAATAAAATGAATTCATGAACAACTAATCAAATTTCAGTATTCTGTATTTATATATTGCAGTGTCAGGGACTGCAGTCCCCTTCAATCAAATGATAGTTGCTTTAGAGTGACTACAGTACTAATCATAATGAAGCAAAAGGTGGAAACCACAGTAATTTAATTAATTAAACATCAAACATGAATTTTCCCTGTATTTGAGTCATAGTTTTGGGAAAGAATAACACAAAAGTGATGTTTGTTATTGGAAGTTGCTCCTGCGTAGCAGCTTTGCTTTATCTATTTTTTTATTTTCTAAGCTTCACACAGTGGTTTGATTCTGATTTAGTTAATGTTCAGCCTATTCAGAAGGGTAAAATTACTGGGGTGAGCTTTATTGCTGTAATGGAGGTCTTGAGAAATTTAAATTGAGACGTATTCTAATGTATCTCTGTAGAATATTGTCTGCCTTACTTCTGAATGCTTTGCTACCGTGTGCAGAACATGGCACATAAGTGGCTTTTGGGGCTAAATGTCCCAAAGTGTTTTTCCTTGCCATCTCTTAACACAACAGAAAAACACTTGAAGCCTCTTCTTGGGAGTTATTTTTGTTGCTAACTTAAATGTAAAGAGACTGAAGTCCACCACAATGGGCCTGTAGGCTTTTTTTTTTTTTTTTTTCCAAATGCAGACATTGTGATGATTTTCAATGTAAAATTCTGTTGCTGAGGAATTATTAAAGTGAAGGTTTGTAAAAAATCTATTGTTGAAGATGGAGCTAAGATTAAATTAAACAAAATTATTTTTGCAACTTGTTGTACATGGAAATTGTTTATAAGCTTATATTAGCCAGTCAGGGAACATAAACTTTATCCTGTGCTTTAGGCAGCTGGTTCTAAGTGCAAATGTTGAACTGTATCTAATAAATTATCTAAGGAATATGCTCTGTGAACAGTTGCAAATGTTATATGCTGAGATGTATTCAATACACTGTTCATTGAGCAACTCTGAAGGGTAACAGTAATAATAATAATAGGAGCCTATTTGCACACAGTCGCAAGCAGGAGAAATGGCTAAATGCTTCAGTTAAATTAATCCTTATTTGCCTTGTCATACTATGTGGTAACAGTTAATAATATAATGCATTTTAGTAATGGGTTGGGTTGGGGTTTTTTTTGTGTATTACTTCCTCTGGCCAGATCATTCTCTTCCATTAGCCTGTTCTCAGTCGTTTATTTGTTTGCAAAGTCCATCTGATGACTGTAGGCTGAATTCAGACTTGGCTTTTCCTACTATGTCCAAGCAATGAAATAATTTCTTCTTGTGGACACTTTTCCAGCAGATCTACTAGTGGAAGGTTTTGTTGCTATTTTATTGAAATTCTTCTTGGATGCTTGGAAATAGCTGTGCTGAGTATCAAAGCTGGAGATGGATATGGATCTCCTTTACACATTTTTCAGAGAATTCCTAGCCCCATTTTCTGACCTTTAATACTATAAGATACTTTAACAAATATTATGATTGAGACTTTCAAACAATCAGACTTCGGATAGTATTAAGTCAGGTTAAAATTACATCAGTTTTGTAGTACAAATATGAGACTTTACACCTCACTAAGCTTTCCTATTTGTATTTAACTCATCTATTACTTTCTGCAGAGGAAAGTATTTGAGCTTGTAGAAAACAGTTTTTTTTCTCTTAGCTGTTTATAATGAGCTGATTAATGTAATATATTACAAATAATGTGGTAGTCAGTTGTTTGTTTTTTTTTTTTAAACAACATCAGTTCATGTCAGACCTTACAAAAATGGTAAGGAAACAAAGTATATTCAGATACATCCATCTAAAAGCAGAGGAACATTGTGCATTAGAGTGAAGCAAGAGGAATTTTAGTGTATGCAGCGGATATTGCCACTTGCATAACAATTCACCTCCCTCCGTTGCTAGTGAATATTCATATTCCCATAGTAGGGCTCTTTGTATTTACTGTTTTGGCGAAGTGTGAGATGGCATCCAAGCCCTCTAGCGTTTTATCTGAGTAGACATGTCATTTGCAATGTTATTCTAAGCCTTCCTAAATAGAACAAGCTGAGATGAACAGTACTCTTGTATACCTCTCCTAAAACTCCTTAGAATGTAAATGTAATGTGATATTGACTCCTATATAACTTCCTCAGTTTGTAAAATCACTTGTGCTGGCTTGGCTTGGAATAGGAAGTAAAGGTGGGAAGATGGGAGTGAGAGCAGAACGTATTCATAATCCAGAAAGTAAAATCCAAGAACCACCTGTTTCTAGTATAATAACATGCAGGAGAGAATTATTACTCAGAAAATAAATTATATAAGTTATAGGTGATTCCATTTGAGGATTCTGTTTACTGTATAGCTGGAGTACAGACTTTCCAATAGCCATCACTGCCTGGCTGTAGAAGCACAGCCTGTAACGATGAACTATAGTCTGCCTATAAAATAAGTAATCAGTGTGATTCCTGGCGGTCTTCCCTGCTCTGGCTACCCTTGCCTTCATGGCCTGCCCTTCTTTCTTATACCATTCTTCCTACCTGTGCTTCCCCTCAGGCCTTTTCTTCCTTCTCTTAACACACTTTTCTTGTGCTACATTCTTCACTGTTCAGCACTGGAGCTGCTCAAACCATCCACTCCGGCAGCTGCAGCTTTTCCAGGAAAGCAGCCCTCACCCCTGCTCTAACAGCCCCTTTCCCTGGGGATATTGGTTGTCTGCATCCCTCTCCTCCCTCCCCTCTGCTGCCTTCCCTCTCCAGCAGCTCATTACCTCAGCAGGTTAAGTAACATCCAAGAGTTGCATGCAAATTTTAGCACGCTTTATTTACAGCTGCATTGGCTGCGTTTCTCTAAGGGAGTGTCGCCAGAGCAAACTGGACCCAAACCAGGACAGCAGTAGGTGCTCTCCCTGGCTTTGAGGGGGCTGTTCTCCCTCTGGGATGGAGGGGCTGCTCCTCGTCAGTCTGGGGTGCAGCTGAGTTTCGTGCAAAGCGTGACATCTGGACTTTCCAGGTTAGACCCAGACACGAGGCAAATATACAGCACAGCCTCAGGTGCGATGTTTCAAAACAGATGTAAATAACTTCTTCTGTCTTGAAAGGGATTCAGACCCACCTGCATAGCTGCCCTTATCAGCCAGCTTGTTCTCATACAGTTAGCTTCTACAATGTTTGTGTGCAAACAGTGCTTTAAAGGGATCAGGCAGCGTAATTAAGCAAAACTGCACTTTAGAAGAGTTTCCTCTTCATCTTGGTGGGAAAAGAGGAAACAGCCATCAGGCCTCACACTTCAGCACACCGGAGTCCTATGACTCCTGTCGCTGCTCTTCACTGCCTCTCTAATCAAGGTGTTTCTTTCCCGATCACGGTTGATGCTTTGGCAAACCCTCATCAGCCTCCAGCACACCGCAAGGACCGGGAATGCAAACATGGAAAATAACAACCTGTTGTTCTGAAGGGTGGTTGTGTGCTGTGCCGACAGTGTACCTGCAGCACCAGGGCTGACAAATGTATGAAATCAGAGATGGGTGTTTAGAAAGTTCATTTTTAGCAGTGCTGGAAAGGGCTGGGCCTTTGGTGTGCCTAAGCAGGAGATGCTCGGTCCCTGGCAGCAGCTCCAAGGCTGAAGGGCTGCCATCACCCATCATTTCATACGTTTGCCAGCCCAGCTTCATGGTGCAACCCTGCAAACTGCTGAGGGCTTCTCCAAGTGCCTCAGGACAGGGGTTGAAAGCCTGCAGACAGGTAGCATAAGGAAACTACCTGGCTGCTTTTATCCGCTGTCCTTATTCTATATTAATATACCCAAATACACGAAGGCAGAGTTTTTGTTCTCAGATTATAATGTGACTTTTGTGCACCATCTGTATTCTCTAGAAATACACCTTCAGCATGCTCTGGCCACAGCCTGCCATTACAGGTAGGCCATATTTATCCAGGTATCCAGTAGGTATCCAGTGCCTGTTCCCTAAAGAAAACCTCATTGTCACAGGTTTCTATCAGGGCAGGGCATGTTCAGAGCAGCAAATGGGAACCGGGTGTCTCATTCCAGTTGGATTTCTTTGGCTTGTGTATTGAAACTGTGGTCCTGTTAGGTGTCCTTTTTGTTGGCGTAGTTGTCATACAGGGTTTAAAGAACGGATTTTTATTTAGGGAATGTTGTTACTAATAAAGATAATTTTAATAATTGTCTTTCTATAATCTTTTAGTTTTTTAGTGTGGCAGGGTTATATTTGCTACTTGATTTTATTGCAGTCCCTTTTAATTTGAATCTGATTTTTGTTACTTTATTACAGTATTCAGCAGCTACTGTATTTTATAACTATAAATGACTTATGACTTGAAATGCTTTAGTGGGCCATTATAACTTGTCTTTTTGTATTTTGAAAAACAGATTTTCATTATTTTGTCAGGCAAACTTTAAGCAAAAATCTCCTTACCAGTAAATGAACAGCATGACTTGCCTTGGCTGGGAGATCTAAAGTAATTTGAGTGAGCCAACTGCAATGCTTGCTTTGTGCGTCTTACAGAAGTGATACTTCCATCAAAAATAATGGTTCTCAGCACCACCTTTTCATCGGGTTTTTTCTTTGCCCTCACATCAGCATGTACAAGAACTCATTTTACAGGCGTGTGTGTAGATATGGCGTAGGGATGGGGTATATTTCAGATGGCACCAGCTGCCTCTGATGCAAGAGGAGGGGAATGCAATTACTTCTGTGGAAGTCTGTACATATTTGCCAGAATTTATAAATGTTTACAAGTAACTGGTCTTCACATAAGCAGGGCCCTCAGGGAGTGCTAGGCCCCCATCTGCTGGAGAATTTTATGTCAATTCTGGTGATTTTTAGGTTATTTTCCCTGCATTTTTCTCTAAGAATTATCATCACTTGGCTTTCTTACTTAAACGTTGATAGTGCCTGGAGAGGCAAAGGCCTGATTGTTCAGAGTACTCTACGTACATATGGTGAGAGACAGTTCCTCTCCCAACAAGTTTTCTATCTAAATAAACAAGGTTAACAGGGCTGGGAAGAAGCAGTAACTCCCCATTTCACGGAGGAAGCACCAGAAAGTGAGAGGAGCTGAGGATTGAGCCCCAATCCTGACAGGCACCAAAACGTTTGCTCCTGGCAAGGGCAGAGGTTTTTGGAAAATATTTTCAAGTTGAAAACAGTTGGAAACGTACTTCAAGAAAAATAAACATTGCAGTCTGCTTGGATAGCTCAGGAGGAGTGGCACAGAACTTGGCATACCAGAGGTTGCGGGGATTAACGGCTTTCAGCTACTTTCATGCCCTTTTGGGAATATTCAGTGGCCTCCTGATTAAGTTTGGTAGCTTAATTTGCAGCTCCTTCCATGTTGTAGTGCTTCCTAAAACTGTGCCTTTGACTGGAGTGTCTCGGTTGTACTTACACAGCAAAACCCTTGATGTGACCAAAGTCTGACTGTGAATTGATCCCTTCCTCAGTGGTTTTGAGGAGCCTGAGAAGGTAGCCGAGATGTCTGCCCTGGCATTTGCAGGGAAGGCTCGCTCGAGGAGCTTCTCATGTGAAAGAAATGGGGACTCTTTCTAGTGTGCTGTTGTAGGGATGTAGGAGGATGACATAGGAGGATGTAACCAAGACACTGAGAACAGTCAGGCTTGTATAGAAAGGCCCTTCTTTGCCCCATCTTTCCCTCAGCGTGGCCTCACTGCAGAAAGCAGCAGTGAGGGTGCTCCTGGGACCTGCCTTGCAGCTCCTGCCAGCCACCCAGTGGCAGTGTGTTCCAGTGGCTGGAGTAAGGTTAATTGCACACTTGAATTTCGCAACACATCTTTAAGGGCACCTCTAATTATGAATGCACTACAGGTTACAGTTAAAAATTGTTAAAAATGTGGGGAAAAAAATTGACACTTGAAATTGTAACACTGGGAGTGTTTAAAAACATCAGCAGGGAAATATTTAAGGAGGTAAATCTTATATTATCATTTCCCTCTTCTCCTGGGTAAGAATAGGAGTGGATGAAGGGGGAAGGTCTCTGGTTCTGCAGAGGAAAAGCCCCTCTGTGCAGTGGAAATGGCATTCCCAGGGGAAAGCATCCAGGGTTTGGGATTCTTGGGGAAATCTGCTGTTTCTCCTCTATGAGATCTATGAAATCCTTCACAGATCTTCCCGAAGAAACTAGCATGAAGCTGGGCCCAAGTTGTGTCGGCAAAGAGTAGCTGCGCTAATCACATTGTGTAGTTTGAAGAAACCATCAGGGCTATAAAGACAGCTGCCTGGTTATAACATTGGACTGATTTGCAGGGGAAATGAATTGTATTTAGGTAGAATCCCATTTATTGCTGCAAATTAAATTTGAAAGTGTCTGGATTCACCTAATTCCTCTGAAGTCGTGCTTTCATTCTGTGACCCAATGTGGTGTAGAAAGGATCAATCTCTATATTAAAAAAAAAAAAAAAAAAAGAGAGAGAGAGAAAAACTGTATTCAAACCATGAAAAGGTTTTTGGTTTCTTCAAAAGAAGAAAGGCAGTCCTGCCGTAAGTTCGGTAAACTGCATTTATAGTGCTTATGCCCACAGATTTAGCTTGTAACAGGGAAATGTGCTGTGTTTAAATACCCAGAAGGAGTCTGGAAGACAGATTTGTCCTGATAGCTTGTCATTTACCAAAATGGGTAGTGATAATTGGACACAAGAGACGCTTGCAGATCAGCCTTTAGTGAGGGAGCTGATAGTTACTGAAAACATAAAATATCTCATGGTGGAGCTTCAGTGCCTTTTCTCTGATCAGCCCGTGTGATGTCCCCAGCAAACACCATTGGCACCATTGCCAACTGCATTTTATCAAGATATTCTCAGTTCAATCCCTTTCCCAATTTTTTAAAATATTGTGCAACTATGCATATTAAAATTTACGCAGTATTAATGAAATTGGAGAAGTATGAGGTAGGGGTGGATAAACCCATCCTTCTGAGGTTGCCTTTGGCTTTGATGGCTCAGGTCTGGAGTGCAGCAGGCATATTAATTACCTGCCAGGTTAAAACCGTTTTCCAAACCTTCGCACCCTTGATCAGCATTATGCCACTAAGCTTCACCTTTTAGCCCTGCTTTGGTGTTCTGCGCCGTAGGGCTGAACACCGCTCTGGTGGAGTGGAATGAGTTGAAGAAGAAAATAACTACTTCAAAGAGTGAAAAATCACAATTAACAGAGAATGAGTATCAAAGAGCCTCCCAAACTTTATTAATTAGAACCTTTTCTTTTGCTGCATCTTCCTTTTTATTTAGTTTATGCTTTTTAAAAAATACTTTTTTTTTTTTGTAGGGCACTGTACACAACTGTGATCTAATGGTAGAAATCTCAGGAACAGGTCATGTATCATTCTGACTTCTCTGACTACATTTCTGCCCATCAAGTAACCTATAAGAACTGTTTTTTTTTTTTTTACTGTTTTTTACATGCTTGGGTGCCACATCTTAGATGCAGGATGCTTATCTCCTTGCTCTGTACTGCCTTTTATGCACTTTTAACTAGTCCCTTTCCTGTTTCTCTCATAGGATACAGAACACTGCCTGCAATGGGTGCCTACATTGCTTAGTTGAAACATTTAGCTGCTGAAAATTATATTCAGAAGAAGCTAAATTGCCAGCTAAATATTGAATTGAGCACTCGATGATGAAGTCCCATGTGGTATTTTGTTATTAATCTCATCAGGAGGTTGTAAAGAACAATAACAATAATTAGTCAGCCTTCTAACCCCGCAAAGAAGAATCTATTAGTTATATTACCCTTCATAGTGTATTTTATTAATAACTTCCTATCGTCCTCATCATATATTATGACGTGAGAAGGATTGCTGGGTCTTAGTGAAGGTATTATATGAATTAAATAATACAATTTGACTGAACAGGTTAAAAAATTATTTGTTCAGCTCTAAACCAGGGCTCAGTAGTGTGTGATATAAAAGATAAATCTTTGTTTCTGAAATGAGACCTTGGATTTATGAACAGATTTAAGAATTTGCTTTGCTGCCCTTCTGCTTATGTTGTTACCCTAGATATAAGGTAGTCAGGGTGTATGTTATATTCATATCCACTGCTTCTGAGACAGATGACCTGAATGTAGCAAAAAGATAATTTTATATTATAACGGTAAGAATTTATAAGGATAAGAAATGAGGCCAGGCTGGTACCTAGCCTATAATGAAGGGTCTTTTTGAGGAAAGGTTCCCTGTACAGGAGAGCTGTTAAGATCTGGTGAAGTAAATGGGATTTAGGTATATATATAAAGTTAAACACATACTTCAGTGTTGTTATTAATCAGGATCAGAAAGTTTGTTGAAGTTTGTAATTGAGTCAAGAGAAAATGTTTGAGTATGTTTTCCTTGACTTGTTACGGCTTCAGTAAACTGTGTGCTCTGGTTGCATCATTTTACCCAAAAGTTACTGGTAATAAAAGAGCCAAGGGAGTTCAGTAACATGGACTGGCTCAAGTTCTTAAGAGAGCACAAACAATAATACATTTACAGATTTAACTTTAAAGGAATTTGCTAAAAATTACTTAATTTAAAATTTGTTGCTACGTGCTAGAAATGGTTTCTCTGACCGTGCATTCCATGTATGTATGAGTACCAGGTTGGCTCCATGCTTTGAACTGATAAATATTTACTTAGAAAGTTGTTGGGTTTTTTTCTCTAGTTATTAAGCTGCTTATTGGCTCCTATAGGTCTGGTGTGAAGAGAAGTGTCATCTCAAGCAACCCTCCTTAAAGTAGGCTAGACACTGAGACTGTCTGTTTTACTGCTGTCCCCTCAAATGCTCACCACAAGCCACAAATTGCCCTTTTAGGAAAGCAGAGCAAACTGAAGGCAATGGTAATCAGCAGTGCCCAGGCAAAAGCACTTTTTAAAGGGACTTGCAAACATTGCTGTAGAAACACACAAAGGCAATTAAAGCTTCAAATAAAGAAAAAAAAAAAAAAACCACCCAAAGGAGGTAATGTTGAATGATCTGTCAGTATTTAAACTTAAGGTTGAAATCCTGTCCCTAGCTTTCCTCCTACAGATTGGTTTGGATAAAAATGTAAAGAGAGAACACTGCTTTTGCTCTTCGGCATCTTCAGTTTTTAATTTATTCTTCTGTCTTTGGCCCCAATTAATCCAACTGTGATAAGCTTACTGTTATCATCTTTTTTTCAGACTTTTGAGGAGAAAGGGATGTATTGAAGACCAGTTTTGAAGCTTTAGGGCTTGCTTTCTTTTCTTGCTTGTTTTCTTTTAGGGTGTTGGGGTATTTTTATGAGAGTATTTTTTTTTAATGTGTCTAAGATGCTGAGAGCCAGGCTAGTTGGTCTCTGAGGTATCTGATGGACACTCAAACCCACTGTAAACTGTATTTATTACTCTGTGTAAGATTCAAGGCTAATGGAGTGAATTGATAATGATCTGCATACACATACTGTGTTTACCTAGTTCTGCATAAGTATGAATGGAAATTTTACCTATTGTTTATCTAATAATTAATTAACCAGCTATATTAGTTCTGGGTATTGATTTTACACTAGCAGTAAATTTGATAAATCTTTTTACAACTATTAAATTGTTGATTTTTTAATTTAATTTAATTTTTTTGTAGATAATAAAATTTAAGAGTCGTGGCTGAGACATTTAGCTGCCAGGAATGAGCACACACCTATACAAACCTAATAATAATTTTTTTCTCCCAAAATTCTTTGCAGATGTCAAATTGGAGTCTTATCTATGTACTCTCATGTATGTAAATGTTGGATTCTTTAAAAGTTGAAAATAACAAACCTCTAATAATACAGGCAAATGTCTGAATTTGGAGTAAGATGACCACTTAGAGGTCCTAATGAGGAATAATCCAAGTTGCAGCCACAATTAACTGTCCTGTGACTGTTTTAAGTTGAGTTAAAGATGCTTAAAGGTGTGAGGAACCAGTGTGGGATAGAGAACGGGGACCTGAACACTAACAGCCTACGCAAGCTTCACCTAAAGTTAGTAAGTCAGAGTCCTGATGTATGCTTCTGCGAGTAAGTGTTGTTCCTGGGGGGTGTAAATGGTGAAGAAAAGTGTGTCTGGAGCAAAGCCGGTTAGGAATGATGTCCTACTGCTCATTTAGATCATGAACTGTTCGTCAATACTAACAATTAGTGGGCTAAAGATTCCATTGACCACATGACAAGAATCAATATACACAGTACTTGTTAGTTATTTACCACAGAGTGTATTAAAGCCTATAGATTCACCATAAATCCTTTAAAGCTATCCTGCTATGATCCTTGCCACAACATGCATTGACACACGAATAAATCCTTTTGACAAGGGCGATATGTGAAAATCAATACCAGTTTATCAGCTATTTCCATGTACTCTTTTCTACAAAGGTTTAAAGATCTTTTCCCAAAGCTGTGTAACTGACACGGTGTAGGGACAGATCTTGTATCAAATAGTGACCTTGATTAATGCCGTTCACTCAAAGAATTTTTTAAATCCCATACAAGGGACATAAAACCCGTTTCTGATGAGATTCACTGTTTGGAAAGTGCTTTTCAAAGCTTTTACTGAAACTATTTTTTTTTTTTTTGTGAAAGTGAATAAACTTTCTGTATGCACACAGAATGAGTTAGGCTTTTTCTCCTCAAAAAAAAAGAAGTTTCTTCTGCTGATAAAAATTGCCAGGTGTTTCCTTTTCACTAAGCTATTTTCTACAATGTAAGGGCCATCACCAAAGGCTGTGATGTGTACTTATTCTGCTATACAAACTTTACTGCATTATAAAAATAGATTTAAAACATATATGTATAATGCACAAGTATACAATTTAGGCCGAGTAGACCATATTTTTTAGCTTGTTCTTATTTAGTGCTGGAGGAATATTGAGCTGATGTCATCTGATTTCAAGTGTTGAGCAGTCCTTTAAAAATCTAGGCTCCTTAGGCTTCCAGTGGTTGCTTATCTTTCATGTCTAAGTAACACGATTATTTAGATTTTTACAGTGATTCCTTCTATGTACATTTTCCTCCAAACGTATGCAGTAGTTTTATCCTGGAGTTGTATACATTACTTGTTTTACCAGCAAGTTCTAATTGTCCTGGAGGATGTAATAACCTTGGGGACTAACGGAAGAAAAGAAATCTCCCTAAAAGTAGAAACATATCTGAAGCAAAATTTAAACAGAAAATAATAGCTACGTTAATAATATTAATAGTTATTCTTTTTAAATTAAACTTTTTTCCTACATTCTTGCAGAACAAATGAACAGTTTGAATTCTAAAGTAGGCAAAATATTTAATTAGTTCTGTATCTTGCATCCAGGGGCATGTAAGTCATGCAGCAGCTTAAAAACCATCTCAAACCCCACAGAGAGGAAAGGATAAGGAAGCCTATTACATGGCTCTTTGGGAGTACCTCTGCCAAAGTCAGCTTTGATAGAAGCAAATCCAACTCCCACTTTTAGTCAACGGGAGCTGGCGTAGCTAATGGAAGGGTTTGATTCTGCCCCTTTCATATATTTTTTCCTGTGAAAACTGAATGCATGTTACAATGCATGTTACAACTCAGTGCAAATGTTTCCCTTAAAGCTTTCCACAGATACTGACCATAAAGGAAGGAATAAGAAAGCTTTGGCATACCTTGCGATGGTTTTAAATGAACTGATGCAAAAGATAACTGTAACATTCATGATGGGAGATTCTGGTCTCTCAGTCTCCCCTACTCCATGCTAGACAACATTTTATTACACAAATCTTACTTAAAGCCTCCACTCTAAAATCTCAATTATTCTGCTATGCCTATGATATAATATTATACATTGCGTTAGCTGCCCTTCTTTTTCCCCTCTATTTTCCTCATTTCTCCTTCATTTCTCCTTTATGTTGTTCCCTCCGTTGAATCTCTAAGTACTGATAAATGCAATGTATTAAATAGCAGTAAAATACAGGGAAAACTGTGTATTGTTTAACTACCTTGTTTTTGGTGATAAAGATATTTAGATGACTTCCCCTCTCTGGTTTAGATACATGAACTATCCTTGAAACTAATTAGTGAATTTTTCACTTTTCACAAAGGTTTTGTTAAATACCTTCTCTCTGTCTCTTTCTCTCCTTTAAAGAGGAAAACTGTATTTTCACTCAGAGCTGCTCTTTCCCATTAGAGTAGTCTGGATAGAATGGGCTTCTGGTGTGTGCTGTAGGGACTGCAAGCTGAAAAGGGAGCAAAGCATGAAGAAAAGGATGGAATAAAATCCACATAAACAACCGAAGAACAATGATCCCTGAATGAAAAACAAGGTAGAGTAGCCTCGGGCAACAGATAACCCAAGCTCCAGGTGACCTTGGCAGCATGACAGGGTCTTTATATAAGGACAGAATCCTCCAGCAATTTCATCAGTTTTGCCCCAGTGTCAACCTTGCATCTATTGTTATTTTCTGTCTTCTTTTCTTTTTTTTTTTATTTTCCTCTGGTCAAATGTATTTATTGCTCAAGTGTATTTATTATGGCTAATAGAAGGAAACTCTCTAAGTACACTTGAGCTCTCACAAGTCTCTCAAACTCCAGAGGACTGATAAAATTCAGGACTGTTGCTTTTTTTTTTTTTTTGTTTCAAAACTCTTGAGCCAGGGAAAATTAGACTCTAGTTCTGCACCAGCAGGGTTGAATTTTGGGCATAAGAGCGGTCTTGCTTTTCATTTTGGCGTAGTTGTAGACTATATCTTTCACCCTTTCTGCTGTGAATGTGCAGTTAAACTAACAGCAGAGGATGGAAAGGCAGCCGTTTCAAGTACGTCAGTTGGCAGCAACAAGACCTTAAGCATGAACAGATTTGTTGAGGCAGCTTTCCCAGCCTATTCAGTAAAGGCAACCAATTCTGAGCCTTGTGTACTATGAGCTGATGGGGTCTATTAAATATCCTCACATAAAACACGCCAGGGGCCAGTGTAAGGGAAAGAAAGGAGTATTCATTTAGAGACCTAAGTTCAAAACTGTCAACAGTTCTGCCTCACCAAGGCTACTTGTTTGACTATTCATTTGCAAAGGTTGTGTGAATGCGTCTTACTGGAAGACTGTAAAGTCTGCATGAATTTTTTATCGTATAATTTTGCCATTTCTTTGGCTATAACAAATGATCACGCTGCTGCACCCACAGCTGGTATCTATGGGTGAAACTCCGGCCGGCTGAGGGACGAAGATGGCTTGGTGGTATTTTTGTTAGACACCATGTACACTATGCACCTGTGTTGTTGCAGGAGAAGAACTTTTAAAAGTGGCAATATATCAACAACAGTCAAACATTTGGGAACTAAGCTGAACAGGATAAAAATGCGTTACCCTGGTCTCTTGATGTTTTAGCAGTTTTAAATGTTAATAATCACTTAAGAGGCTGATTGCAAGTTTTAATTGAAGATTGCCAATGATAGTTTCTACTATTTGAAACATTTTGTGTGTATCTTCATTTCAGACTGATCAACTAATTTCCAACGTGTTTATTTTTAAAAGAATGAGTCCTATAGCTTCAAAAAGCACACTAGGAAAAACACTGTTATTTTGTAATGCTGCTGAAAATAAAGGGGTCTTTTGGTACCACAGTTAAAAAAAGAGACATCATGTGACTAGATTGATAAATTACTACACAGAGCACTGCTTGCTGTTTTCAAAAGCGGAGAGAAATTTTGTCAGTCTTCTGCTGATTGCACCCATCTTGATCAGATTTTGCTGCAGAGGAGGTGCAGTGGTGGAAATCTGTGCAGAAAAAAAAAAAGCCCCGTGGGAAGTATTGCTGCAGGTAGTTATGCAGGGAACCACGAGGTCTCTTCAAAACAGGATTATGCCTGTACTTGACAATTTGGGTTAGGAGCAAAGTTAGAAGTTTGCACAAACAAACAAATGGCAAGGAGCAAGAGGGGGTTTCGGAGGCAGGGATTTGTGTGGCAGTCAGGAAGATGGTTTTATCCTTGCCCTCCAGTCTGACCTACTTTCTTTGCTTTAGTTGTTTCATTGTTTTACATGAACAGTGATGTAGCATGTGTGTTAAATAAGTAGCAGTGTTTTGGCCAGAAGAGGTTATATTTCAGAAGGAAGTCTGTATCAGGCACTTTAGAGAGTTTGTAAATCCACTAGTAGAGATACCTGAAGTCTGACACTGCTGCATAGATATTTAACTGAATTAACGATAAGGTGTAAAAGCATACCAGAGTCTGTTAGATGGGGAGGCAACAAGCACATGTTGGTTTCACCTTCAGTTGTTTTGTGACAAAGCCAAACCACCCATTTTTTAGTTTGTGCCTTTCACAGGGGGGATGACGGAATATTTTACTTCTTTCCAAGTGTATAATGTTAGTGTGCTAAAATACTCAAAGCTTTTTTTCTTCTAGAAATAATATTTCTTCAGCTTCTAGCATCATAAAGAGAAAAGATTTTTGGTGGGTTTGTTTTTGTTTTTGTTTTTTTAAAAATCTTGTGGAAGCCCAGTCTGTGTGGTCAATCCACCCATTATATGTGTTTGTCCCTGGGAATTTCTCAGTTCCTGGGGTTCAGACATCCCTTCCATACTCTGACTGAGACCAGGGCAGGTTGGAAGAGGAAGGGCTTGCTTTTAAAGATGTCTCGGCACGTGTTTTGGCTGAGGTCCTCTCAGGAATCCTAAAAGAAATTTGGCAAGTGAAAAGCAGCAGTCCTTTGCAAAGAAGTTTCCTCATGTTTGAGCAGCTCTGATGGCCAGTGCCGAGGAGAGACAACTGCCAGTCACTCCTAAACTATTCCCAGCCCTTTCTGGGCGAAACTGATGTCATGATTCATCTTTGCATGAGGCAGTGCTCATGTTTCCCTGCTGTTTTATGCCTCGGCACAGGAGGAGGTTCTTTGTTTTCTCTCCCCGCGCGTTCGCTCCTTGCAGTCCCATGCCGGGCTAAATACAATCTGGCCCATGGTAAAGATTTGGAATCCATTTCCTTGCTCTTCTACAGCTTTCAAGGCTTGCCAGCAATACTGTGGGAAGCCTGGAAAAAATTAAAGCGTTATTCTATCCTGAAACTTGTCTCTGCAAAAATGCTATTCTAGGCTCCCATGTTTATTGTTTCTCCATGATTCTCTGTATGAAATTTGATCAGTTTGAAAAAGGGGACCAAAAAAGACAAAAAAAAAAGAAATAAAATCTCTGATTACCTGCCCAGCAGACTCCTGTGAGCTGCCAACCTGAATTCTTTCTCCTCAATCTGAGAAAAAAAGATTCTTCAAATGGGATTTAACACTGGTGGTACACCCCACGTCAGGCCCAGCTGAGAATGTCTCTGCTGTGTTTGAACTTAAAATTCTTTTCAGCTGAAAGAACTGAAGCTACTTGACAGCAAATTCACAGTGCAAGGCTATGTTTAAAGGTTAGTATATTGACTGGTTCATGGAGAATACTGAGGACTCTAAACTGGGGTGGGAGACAGGATTTCCTGCACGCAGTAGTTTGATCACCTGTATTCCAGTGTCATTTATTCAGCCTGCAGACTAACTTCTCATGCTTCAAATGCAAAAATCGCAGAGCAGTTCTCCACTGAGCCCTCTTCTGGCAGCCTGTATTGCCCCTGTACTTAGTTCAGCTGGGGTAAGCCCCTGGAGATTTGAATATTTTATCTCTATAAACCTCATTCAAGTTCATCACAAACTTTCCAATAGAAGCTTTATATATACTCAGAGGAAAAGCACATGGCACATGGCTTGGCTTTACCTTTAGGCTACTGGAAGAGAAGTTGTGCTCTACTGAAAAGGATCTCTCTGCCAAAAATACAGGGAAATACATCACAAGTCCTGATGTGAAGAAGATCTGCAAGAATTCTGGATTAAAACCAGCGGATTCATTAATGGTCAGATCCTGTAAGCTGATGAGTAGCCTTTCTCCTCTATGGAAATTGTTCTTTTTCTGTTTACATTCAGAAAGCAAACAAGTGAGCTCAATCAAGTCTTCTTGATCTGTGAAAAATAAAGCTCTTCTGGCCTACAGAGCCATAAAGAAGATACTTGAATTGCACTCCAGGGAGCTAAGAGCTTGGCCATTATTGGGAATGAGCTTGGGAGTGTACTTATCTCCTTAAATATAATTAATAAAGAAGATCAAGCTTAATGGACCACTGCTTACTTAAGCATAGAAAAGCCAGGAAACTCAGAAGTCACATATGCAAATCTATCTTTTATTCTTTTTGCTGTTCCTACACAGCATCTCTCGATAGTCATGTATGAGAAAAGGGGGGGACTTCGTACACAGCCTTGCAGCCGGCATCCCCTGGGACCTGCCCTCATGTCCTGGCCGTAGAGGAACCGCTGAGTGCCTCGAGTGGTGTGTCCCCTGCTTCTCCTCCGCAGTGCCAGTGCTGGGCCATGTGGGCAGCTTGGCACCCAAGGCTGAGACGTGGTGCTTGGTGCTCATCACCAGGAAGGTGAAGGCAGGCTCAGTGGGGTAAATTACTACCTCAAGCCCTAGTCTTAGCTGTGAATCCCTTCACTTGTCTGCATTTAAGACTGTCTAGTATGGGAAGTAAGGCACATATTAAACACAGCTGTTTTCCCATTTTTTTAAAAATCAATCATAATATAGCCATTAAAAAAAAAATTGTGGATACTTAAAAACAAAGAGAATTGCAGGGCGTTATTTGTTGCAGTCATTGCCAGGGCCGATATGCTGATTACTTCTAGTTTTAAAAGTGCTTTTGGCCCATGACGAAAAGGACTTTTTCAATTTGATGACATCTTGCAAAATAAAATAATGCACTCTTAAAATAATGTGCAGTGAAATGATTGCCAGAATCTATCACAGAAGGCTATGCTTTCATTATATCAGAAGCATCAGTAATCACATGTTTTATACTACATTTTGTGCTCTTTGGTGGTATAATAGACGAGGTTTCACTAAGATAACTGTCTTTTTGCAGTTGCCTATAACTTTGCCAGACTTTAACCATTTGGCATCTCTGTGGGGCAAAGCTTTCCATGCTAGGTTTCTTCTCAGTTGAATCTGTTTTGGAAAATTTCAGCTTAAACGATTCAAACACTTCCAGGCCTTAGGCAAGGGGGAAATATATTTGTTTTGACCACACTGAAAAGTCCTGGCAAACCTTGCTCTGAATAGCTGTAACTTCCCCTCCCTCTCTCTGTCCTGCATCCTATTGTTTTGGGATAAGGATCTGAAATTTGGCAGGAGGGTGATCTTTGTCTTATAACATTTTTGTGAAAGGCATCACATTGGCTGAATTATGAATCTTTGAGAAAGTTTAATGAAGGCAGGTGGGAGAGTGGAGTTAGCTGAGAAAAGAAATAGTGCTGTCTCTGGTTAGTGCCATTAGGAAGTAATGGGGGAAAGCAAGAGGGAAAGGGATATGGACAGAGAAACAGTGAGTTGGGGCACTGATATGAAACTGGAAACCAAAGGGAGTTTTGGGATTTGGTATTTCCTACACAAAAAATCAGGCCTTGGAATCAGCCTTTGCAGAAGAAAAGATTTGTGGAGAAAAGGGGTCAGATGTACCCTATCCTTCCGCCAGCAGCGGATGGTTTGGAAAAGTGTTAAGTGAGCAAAACTGGGAAAGGACCAAACACTTTTTACTGTTATATCAGCTTATCCCAAACAAGAGGTTGTGCCTGGAGCACTGCGTTCAGAAATTACCAACGCATTCTGCCTCCACTAATATACCTAATATGTTTTAAAATTTGTTTATGCTTGTGACTTCTACGAAGCCCGGCAGCAATGAGTTCTGCAGCTTGTGCATTGGATGAAAAATTACTTCCTCTTACTGGGTTTAAAACTGTGAGCTAATTTTATTAGGTGTCCCCAGATTTTTTTTTTTGGTAATTTGTTTATTACAATGACGATTATTAGAGTGAATAATCATTCCCTAATCACAGACAAGAAAGTCCAGAACTTTTATGACTTGCAAACCTCTGTTGTATGCATCCCCAGCTGCCTCTTTTCTGAGCTGAAAGCATGCGGTTGGCCTTTTTTTATCACTACATATCATTAAGCCAATATTTCCATGGAATTATCCATAATGGTTCCGAGATTTTTGTGCCGAGTGATAATAGCTAGGGTCCATTGTGGTTTAGATCTAATTAGGATTGTTTTCCCTCATATGCGTTACTTTGCATTCATCAATACCCTCTGCTGTTTTATTGTTGTTTAGTATTTTAAGCCTCCCACAACTCTTTGCATTCAGATCAGCCTGCCAGAGTGACTCTCCATGTCTGGTAAACTTTGTTGTTATCCATCTTCTTTCAAAGTCCTACAAGACCATACGTAACATCTCAGGTTCTTGGGAGATGGGCTGCTAGGTTTCCTATTTTATGAAAGCTCGCCAGTTATTTCTGCCTTTTGTTTGCTATCTTTTAATGATTTATTAGCCAAGTCTTTAGTTTTTCTTCATCAAAACTTAGAATAAGATAAAAACTGTCTAATTTTCATAAAAGAACTTCAATGCCACCACTTGGAGATGCAGGAATTCAATTTGCCTATGAAATTTTAACAGGCATCTTTTAGCTTATGATAAATTCCCTGATTAACTGACCACACAGTATCTGATCACGTGACTCCTGCTTTCTTCAGTGCACAGCATGGGAATGGATCAGGGTAAGATGGGAGAAGAGACTGTTGTCTGGAGAATATTTATTCCAGAACTTGGCAACTGTATTGTCAATAAAACAGGGGGAAAATCTCCCCTGGTTAAAGAGGTTAAACATTAATCTGAACAACTGGTTACATTTTCACATCTCACTTCAAGATACTCACACATGCAAATAACACACAGGTACTCATAGGGTCCAAGGCCTTTGCCTGGCTATTTACAACAGGCTACAGTAATTTTACAAGAGATTGGAGCAGTGAATGTTGTGGCATTTTCTAAGAATAAATACTGGATGAAAGAAGACACTCACAGAGTTATACGGACAGATAGATCTATGCACATAAGATCGTTCTTCTAAGTGTAATTCAGAATTACATTATTAGTATTATTATTAGAAAATATCTTTATTTCCAAGCAGCAGAAGAGCCACTGTCCACTATGGTACAGAACAATTGCTTGCAAATGATTAGGCTTAAATGTTGGCAAAATAATATCTAAACTCTCAAGACAACTCTGGTGTTTATAAATCAACACCAGCTGTTCCTGTTTATGCAATACTTTGTAAAAATAAAAGAATAAAATAGAATCTGATATGACAGCTCATATACCAGGATTCAGCTTTCTGCAATAACAAACCAGGCCATTAAAAAATGTGGGGTTTATTTCAGATATTCTAACAGAGCCAACTGGTCTCATGATAATAAACGTAACCATGTTTCTCTAATGGCTTTAGGCGTATGGCAGGTACTTGGCAAAGAGACTCCTAAAGCTATGCTGCCGGAGAGGTTTTCTTGCTCTCCCCTGGAAGGAACGAAGAGGAAGACCCTCTCATAGGCAGCACCTGTCAAGCATTTCTGAGCTGTGCCAGGCTCAAATTTGCCTGAAGTGCCAACTTCTGATTTCTGTCACACAGGTTCTGTCACAGAAAGTGAAGGGATTCTCTGAAGTTGGTGGGGTTTTCTTTAGAATAATTGCCCTCAGAAGATAGCCCCAGTTCTCTCTTACGAGCTGGGTGTGTAGTACTGTTGGAGTATTACTCCTTGCATAATTAAACGCTGTTGGGTTGCTTATTTTGGTGATTATTTCTCATGTGCAGAGTGGCCTAGCTGACAGAGTTAGTTAAAAACCAGTTAAGTGGGAAAAAAAGTAAGATTTTGTCATCTCACAGCTAGGTGCCTGGCTCCCCGAACGGAATAAAACCCCAGGCTGATTCCATGTAAAGCATAGGGTGAAAGCCAGGCACCTCGGAGCCATTTCAAATAAGCCATTTGCTAAACTGAACACTAAGCTCATGGTGGGGTGGTCTTTAGAAGGTGAGGTTATTATTGATTTGTGGTGAAAGATCCGCACCTTTCCAGAGCTAGGATTCACCCAGACACAGCTGCCCTCCCAAATCCTTTAGGATAGGAACCTTAAATTTTCTTCTCAAAAGCCAGGTGCAGAAATGGGCACTATTTTTCCTCTTAAATGCATCTGGAAAAGGTAATATAGGCTGCATCTTCACATCTGCTAGTGTTTTAGTTTGCACTTGGTTTGCCACTTTTGAAGCAAATCATCTGAATGTCTCCACTTCCTGCATGTTGGGTCATGTCGCTAAGCAGTCTTGGCATGTGTCAACTTGATCTTAAAGTCTCTTCCTGCTCCTCGGCATGCAGCCCATGAGATTAGTCTCAAGGTCATTGAGGTGAAACCCTTTTCTCCTCCTCCCTCACCCCCGAAAAGCCATACATTGTGGGCATTGGATCATCAGCACCAGCTGTTGTGCCCTTATTGCAGCTTGCCAATGCAGATGTGGGTAGAGACCTTCTGTATGAAAAGCTATTAGTTTGTCTCCAGAAATAAAAGATCTGTATCTCCCGGAGGTGCTTGGCTCCCGTAGCTCCAGAGTAGAGTTCCTTCTTGCTTAGTCCCTTCTTGTCCCTGAAAGTTTGAGTTCCCTTCTGAAAACGGTGAGAGTGCCTCAAAAGAGGGCTAAAAAGGGATAAATGGTTCCTCTTTTGGAAACCAGAGCATCGCCAGGTTGCTAGAGAAGACAGATTTGAATCTCTGCAAGCTGACAAGGTTGGTAAATACTTTACTGACAAGGTTGTTCTGTGGGAATTTTCTCCTCTTTATCCATAGCAGCCCAGCCCTGCAGTGGTTTAGGTGCGATCTGGCACTTGCCAAACCATGTTGCGGCTGTTCAGGGAAGAGAGGTATTGGGCAGGATGGGACTGAAACCCAGCTGATTTAGGATCCCTCAGTGTGGACATGACAGTATTTTCAGAGAGGGAGAGATTGCACTGTGGATGTTTTTTCATTAAAAACATGGATGGGAGTGGACTTCAGTTGATCAAGGTTTTTTTAGGTGATAAAGGCATTCTTTGGTTCTGTCTTCCTGTTCTTCCTATAGACAGCGTATCTATAAGTTTTTCATTCATAAAATGTTCAAAAGCAGGTCATAATTTTTTTTTTACTGCTTTTGAAAATGGTTCAGATGAGCGCTCTATCTCACTGTTTATTGTTTATGAACTGTTTTTAACAAATTTCCTATCTCTATTCAGATTTGCTACTCTTGCTTTAAGGTTGGTCACCTTTACTCATACTCTTAGTATATACTCTTAGTATATTTTTAAAGCAAACAGAAATCCCATCATATGGCAGACTAACTAGTAGCAATAGATTGTCGTGCTGGTTTTTCTATTCTGTAATTCTGCAACTCATTTTTATAAGCTACCTCTGTCTCTGCTGGAAATGAATTTAATTTAATCACAAAATGATTTTTCTTTTGATGATTGCATTCATCTTGGCAACCTGCCCCTGAATTCGTTGTTCACAAACATTTGTAGGAACTAAACTTTGGTTGCAAAAATCTACATAAACAAATCAAACTGACATCAGATTTGTAATTTGAAAAATTCCCTATGAAAAGGTTTTTACATTATTCAGCTACTTCTATTGACTGTTAGACTATAAACAAATGCCTGTAGATTATTCAGCAGTGCAGTGGTAGGACACAGCATTAAACTGAATACTGAAGTGGGGTGTACTTTCTCTGGCTGAGCTTTATGGGCCTTGCCTTGATAGAATTGTTCTCAGAAAATTTACTGTTCAAAAGCCACTTTTATTTCTAAATAGTATATAGCAATAACTGTATACAAGAGAGCACTATAATTTTTTGAGGGCAGGGTTCAGGTGACGTTTGTGATTTAAAGTGATTTAAAGCTAATCAAAATGGATAAAATAAAAAATGCAGTCCTGTTAATAGAAGTTTGGCCCCAAAGTGGAGCAGAAATGCTCACCTGGGAAGGGAGTTGTTATGTCTTGATCTGCAACCAAATACTGTCATCAGTACTGACCAGAAGCCCACTGACTTCAAGGTGTCTATCATAGAATCATAGACTGATTCAGGTTGGAAGGGATCATTTTTGTGGCCCTCCTCTGGACGTTCTCCAACAGGTCCATGTTTTTCCTGTGCCGAGGGCTCCAGAGCTGGACACAATACTCCAGGTGGGGTCTCACCAGAGTGGAGTAGAGGGGCAGAATCCCTTGACCTGCAGGCCACATGTCTTCTGATGTAGCCCAGGATACAGTTGGCTTTCTGGGCTATGAGTGCACATTGTTGGCTCATGTCCAGCTTTTCATCCACCAGTACCCCCAAGTCCTTCTTGGCAGGGCTGCTCCCAGTCCCTTCATCCCTCAGCTTGTATTGATACTGAGAGTTGCCCCAACCCAGGTGCAGGACCTTGCACTTGGCCTTGTTGAACCTCATAAGGTTCACACGGACCCACTTCTTGAGTTTGTCCAGGTCCCTCTGGATGTCATCCCGTCCCTCGGGTGTGTCAACTGCACCACTCAGTTTGGTGCTGTAAACTTGCTGAGGGTGTACTCAGTGCCACTGTCTATGTCATTATGAAGGTATTAAATAGTACTGGTCCCGATATGGAGCCCTGAGGGACACCCCTTGGCACTGGAGAAACATATAGATGGCCTTCCTACTTACCAAGTTTTGTGCAACATCTGGAAAGTAAAGACATGAAACTCCAAAATCTCAACTTTCTTGGTTGCAGATTTTCTGGGACGTGACATTTTAGTGGCAGAATATGCTAAATAGAACAAATTATTTTGGAACTCTATTTTTAGCTTATTTATTTACGACTTGGCAGACTCCTAGTCAAGAGGGGATAACCCTGGCCCTAGTGATAAGTTTTAACAACTGCATGTTTATGCACCGGTAAGTATCAGGAGGTCAGTCAGAAAAACCTGTCAGTTTGTATTACTTCTCTTTTGACTTTCTATCAAAGCATGAAGGAAGGGGAGCTGCCATCTTTCTCTTCGTACCAGTGGGTAGTATGTCATGAATTAGATAAAGTAAGCTGATTTTTTCTTTTATTGGTGCAAAGTGCTCTCCCTTTGAGAACTGAAGAAAAAAATTAAATTTCCATGTATTTATTCTGTCACTGAAGCAGAGATACTGCTTTTGCGGGTGAAGGCGGTGGAAATAATGTACAAGACGTGCTTCTTCTGGTCCTTTTTAAAAACGCATTGGCAGTGCTCTCAGGTGTTTTTGATATCTAGTGTTGAATTCTGGTCAGGTCTCCCCAAAGCAGATCTGTTTGGATATTAATGAACCGTTAATTTTTAAGTCATATGCAACAGGGAATAGTGAAGCTTGCATCGTCTTTAATATGTTCAGGTCACTTTCTTTTGATACCAACACTCAAATCAAAGAAGCTAAATGAGAAAAGGTAATATCAAAGATGATCATGGTTTCTTCTGCTCCAAATGAGAAATTTGCACTCTTTTTAACACCCTGCCTCCAAGTGAGCTTCCAGTTATCTGATATTGATGGCCATGAGAATGACCATACACAATTAAAATAGGCAAGCCACTCAGTGCTTCTACTCAAAGCAGAGCCAGGCTCTGAGGGATCATGCGATTGGCTTAAATGTCATCCTGTGGAAGAAGAAGAGGAGTTTGGAATTCTTTTTATTCCCTTGCTCATGTTTAAATGCATTTTGTCACATTCAAGCTTCTCTGCAACCATGGATCAGCTGAGGGCCCTGTTCCTAAGAAAAAGAACACACTCTAATATCTATCTGGAGGACATGCGAGCTTTGATTTCAAGTTAATTTTTTGGTAGGAATAGCTACAGAGTACACAGCCCACAGCAGAAGAATAGAGGACCCAGTTATTCTAAGCTTGTAGCAGGAGAGTAAATACTAAAGACTGACAATTACAAACGTTAAGCTACAAGGTCTATCTGTTTGGTCCCAGCTACACCTTGCAGAGCAGGCACTGCTGCATCTCACCTGAGGTAGACCCTGTAGATCAGGAAGATATCCAGAATTATTTTGATCATTTTCTGGGGGGGAATTATTTTTTTTTTATTGAAACATGATATATAGTAGTATCCTTAGAGATATTTATGGTAGCAGTAGTCAAAGTGAACAAATTGTATACCTTCTTCTCTTTATTTCACTATGGGGTAAGTCGCTTTTGGGTTTTTCTCTCTCAAAATGGAACAGATGGCCACCTTGGAAGTGCAGAAGTACTTTATTAAATCTAAGAAGCACACCTGGCAAGTGGACATTTTCTAGGAGTGAGAAAGGAGTGTAGTCTTTCAAGTAGGAAACATTAATTCTTAGAACTATGGTTACTTCATACAGTACTACCTTTTCACCTCACATTTCTGAGGAGACATTTATTGTGCTTGACTGCTGTGCTTATTATCATAGGAACATTGTGGAACATCATGTCTCCTTTTATGTTTGCAAGGTGCTGCTGCTGCTGGTCCAATAGGTTAGGTATTTACATACAACATTCTTGATTGTGAGACTCATCCTGTACAATGCAGAGGACACTTCTGTTTTCATGTCCCATCCTGACCACTGGCTTCAGTTGGTATATATCAACTGACAATCCGTAGAATTGTATGTCTACAGCACACTGTATAATACAGGGGAAAATATTCAGTATCTCTGCAGTTTCTAGGCCATTTTCCCTGGGCAGTTCGGTATCACCTCCTTGGTTGCCACTAATGATGCTTGGAATATCGGCAGAGGGATGAGGAGAATACTGACAGCATAATCCTGCTTGTGGTCCCTTCAGATCAAAGTGCTTGAGTATTTTCAGGGAGAGAGAGGGAAGCTGCTTTGATTCTGTACTTGGCGAGTCCATCGAGACTTCAGGACACGAAGGCCTGCAATTGTCAGCTGTACTGGAGAGTGCTGAATCAAGTCAGAAGAAAGTCAGCCCAGATCTGACCCCTGCCAGATGTTGAGCCTCACTGAGCTAGAACATTCAAGGAGCCTGAATAAGGAGCTGCTTGCTTAATACAAAGCATATTTGATCTTCAGTACACTCCTTTGTCCTTGCTGATGTGCTGGAAGATACATGGTGGGCTCTGTGCTGAACTTGCAGTTTCTGATGGGCCTCTTGCAGCTTTCAGACCTCACATGTTGTGGAGGTTATAAAAAGTTCACATTAATTCTAGAGTGCTTCAGACCAGGGATAGCTTAATATATAGTTTTAAAAGGCAGATGACCTCATCCAGGAGACACTGCTACAGGAGCTGAGAATATTGACAAAAAGTGAGTGTGTGCACATTTGTATCAGTGCATCTGCTTGTAGAAAAAAACTCTTCCAAATCAGAAAGTGGAACTGAGAAAAAACGAGGGAATAAAAAGAACAGAAGTAATTTGTTCTAGAGCAGAGAGGTGATCTTTCAGCGTGGCATACAGAAATCAGGTGTGAAAGTCAAGGTGATTGTGGAGGAACTCATTTGGAGGAGAATCCAAAGATGTTCGAACAGTCGGCACCTGAACCCAGAAGTCTCAGAAAAGGATCTGTGAGATTTCAATATATTCTTTATTTGAGAACTTAGAGAGAGATCCAGCTATGAGCAATTTTGTAGGATCTGGTTAAACACAGTGCACATAAATATGATAACACCTCACAGTAGTTGTCACTGCATTGGTAGAAACCAAGCTGCTTCATGTGGATCCATATATTCTGGGCTGAGCCTTAACATAAGCTTCGCCGAGTCTAGGAAGACACCTTTCCTGGTTTTCTGTCTCACTTTCAGATGACAGCTCCTCTGGCAGTTACACATTCCCAGAAATGGGACTGTGCAGTTTCTTGGCTTTGCCAAGGCAGCTGCTGCCTTCTCAGGCTCTTTAGTAGTCTGAATGCAAATCTTCCTAGAAAAGCTCTGAAACTGTAGATGCTCTGAGCTTACAGCACTCTTGAGGAACACATAAAAAAAATATTTAGGGTTCTGAACACAATTATCCATTATTTTAGCTAGAAATACACAGCTGTAGCAAAAGAAATAAACAAACAAAACCAAGCCCCCACACTATATGCTTTTGTTGATGTGAGGATTTAGGTCTTTGAAAATAGGTCTGAGCTCCCCGAGAAGTTCATTCCTGTACATAACTTCTTTAAGTTATTTCACTTTCCTCTGCAGCACTTCTGTGCGTGATTCACCATGTTCTGCAAAAATGTTTTCTTTCTTAAAATAGTTTTCTGTGTGTCTGAGCTTTCCCCAAGACTTCATATTCTTTATGGTTTTAAAAGGCTGTATCAACACTGATAATTTTGTTTAGGCTATGCATATGCACCATGTCTCTAGAGCCTGTTCCTTATAGAAGTTGGGGAGGAGGGGAACTGCTTCTGCCAAAGTTTGCTTGCTCATTTTCAGAAGATACCTTCATCTGGAAGGCAGCAAGTGTAAAAATCTGTATTGGGAGTCCTAGGTGTCGCTCACTCGGGTCTCAGAGTATCGTCAAAGTTAGAAATCAGAAAGACCATTAGTCACTTTTCACAATGGAGCTTGTTGGCTGGCATGAACACAGCAAGAAATTCCATAGTTTCCAAGCGAATTTTCAAGCTTTCCAGAAGAAAGCGTTCCAAATGTTCACATGCATACGATCCTTTTTTATACTGCTTTACATCCTACAACTTCATACAAATAAATTTTGAAAGCATTAGAAAATAGGGAAGGCTGAATACTATCTATCGAAGGCTAAGAAATCTCAGGGGAATCGGGTTTACTGCTGATCTAACAGGTCCACGGAGTCTGAAGTGGTAGGTTGTAGTTCATAGGAGGCTACTGCTGTGATGAAAAGATGTTTAAAATTTCATTAGATGTTTACGGACCCAGAGGTGAGGCCCCAGTGGATTATCATATACAACATAAAGTTTTGTTGGTTTTTTTTTTTTTTCAAAAAGGATTAAATGCTGACCTGTTATGATCTTTTGACTAGATCATATCAAGTCTCAGCTACAAGGATGACCTTAGTGGGTGATTTCCCTGACATATGTAGTCCACACTTGGCCTTGCTTACTTTGTTTAAATTTAGATTTATACATTTTTCATGTTTAAGCAGTAGGGTAGCTAGTAACTAGACATTTTTAGTAAATAATTGCTCATGTTGCTACTAGTTGACTGACAGCAAATGAAATCCTACAAGGTTTTTTATACATTTTGGTGGTAGTGATACAGCTAAGTGGCCACTTGGTAGGTGAGAGCTTTGTTTGTCTAGGGTTTTAGCATAATCATTAAATCACAGCTTTCTCTAATTGCTTCAGCTGCAGCCAAACTCAGTTGGATGGGGTTCTGAGCAAATGGAATTCTGTCACATTCAATATCGGTGTTTGCTTTATTAAATAGCATTTCTCTGGGGACCCGCATAGACTTTTGGAGTTTTTAATTTGTTACAGTATGTAATAGCTAGCTTCAGTGAAGGAATTGTTCAGCAAACTGCATTCTTATTATTACTACTGATGCCTTTTTACTTTAAATGAGGTTGACAAGGTAAGATACGCCATTTAGAAGAAAGCTGTACTTACTTTGCTCAGTGCAGACTGAGTTTTGAAAGGGAGAACTATTTGGCATGCATAAATTCTCCCATTTCTTTGAAGTGAAAATTTAAAGTTAATAATTAAAACAAACATAAAAAACCACTCTGTTATCACAACCTCTGGGTTTCCCAACATGTGCTTCTTTCTCTCTGTGTTTCTTTCAGTGCCTTTCAGGACAGGAGCTAAATATCCTTTGACTTAGCTACCTTAACACCCTTGTCAGTGATGTGTTACGCTGCAATAAGATACTATAGCAGCAATTAACAGTAAAAGTTTTGATTTTAAGTATTTTTTTTTCATTGTAAGCAGGTGATTCAGACATCTCCATTTGAATCAGAGTTTTAATTTGTAAATGCAAATGTCAGTTTAAAAAGTTCACTACTCTGTACTAGTACTGCTTCTCACCATCAAAACTTGTAAACCATGGTGTATACTGAAAATCTGTGACTGTCATAAGCACAACCCATCCTCGCTTTGTTGCAGCAGCCTGAACTCCTGATTATTGTTCCTTCATTAATCAGACTTGGCTGTCACATGCCCGTTAGTGAGTGTTATGTGCTTGAGAAGGATAGTGCTACACAACGGAAACAGAGGGACTCAGTCATCTGATGGTAGCAGAATAATACATGAGAAATGCCAATATTTGATATGTGTTGTCTTGACTTAGAATTTCTTTATATTTCAGATTTCTGAGGACATAGGAAAACACATATGAAGAATTCTGTCTCTAGTTTAATTGTGTTTTGTACAGGAATTTTGTATCCAAGTACAGGGTGAGATAAAATACAGGACCTGAGGGCCTTTGTTGGCAACTATGGCTAGCCAGGGAGTGCAGTTAGGAAGCCAGGCAAATAATCACATCTTCTTCATTTAAAACATTTCATACTGGCAGAAATCTTTAACCAGTGCTCCAACTTCTGTCTGCCACTCGGAGCTTTTTATATGAAACAGCAGGAACCTGGCAGCCTGGAGAGCGTTGAGCGTTGCTAGCAAAAAACTTGAACATCATTTATAGGTTTTCCTGCCAAGACTGTAAAAAATCTAGACAAAGTAGATACGGTTGTTTCACCCAGCTCTTCACTTATATTTGTCCTTCACTATGTAAGCTCCCAAAACCTCAACCAATTTTCTTCCTGAATTTTATATTATTGGTAAGTACATAGAATAGGATTTATCTTACCTACCTTTGTCCCCGTAAAAGTTACATGGCTAGAACTATTCTCTAGGCTCCCTCTACAGTCAGTGAAGAGACAGATACCTCCAGGAGGCTTTTTATCTCATATGAATTTAGACAACTGTCTTGGGGTGAAATGAATCCCAGCCCTGTTGTCACCCTCCAGCTTTGATTCAGCAAATGTAACAAATTCCATTTCCGTGCTGGGATTTGGAGCCTTGCACAGAATATTCCAACATCTGATTTCCACTGAATTTAATGGAAAAAGGGATGCGTAGGTCTTTTAATTAGTTTTGAAAATCTCAGCCTTAATGTTTATATAAGTTTGAATACACAAACATTTGTATATAAAAAATGTCATGCGATAAATGTAGTTGTGTTCTTTTCAAAAACCTGAGCATCTGGCAACTTCAGCTGAGTAGTGGCCCAAATGGCTGATATGGATGATATTAATTATGCTGTAGTTTTGAAAATTGGACCAGTAAGTGTAGTCTAAAAGAACTGTATACTTCACCTCTACCTTTTTTCTTGTCTCCTGAGTTTAGATGCTGAAACACACATTTAGTGAGGATAATATTTGCGGATAGAGTGACATTGCCAGTTGACAAAAATGGCTGTGATTACTAATCCTAATAAGTATAAAATGTGTACGGGAATTAACTTGAAATGTACTTTTGCTATACTAAGGAAGTAATCCCTTAAAAAACATGATAAAAGTGGGGCCTCTGAGATGAGTTGAATAAAAAATGTGAATGAACTTTTAAGGGACATAATTTGCAGGTGACTGTATCTGTCTTATGAAGTTATTTGTTAATTCCCACAGATTCCCACAGCATTTTTTTTTTCTAAAGGATATGCGCTGTTTAAGCAGTACAAATATAGTATATTAAGATATAACAAAAAACTTGATTTTGTGATTTACCATTGCTTCTTACCAGAATTTTGGTAAAGTGCCATAGCATTTGCTTCTCTGCGCTCTCTGGAATTACATAGTGCTCTTACAATTCCTTTGTGTGATACCTGAACACCTAGAACCACAGTTATATTATTAAGCACTTAAATGCAGTGAACAATATATAATTTAAAGTGTAGGTATGCCTGTAAATAGTAACAAAAGGGAGTGATTTCTTAAATGTTTTCTCTTTTTCTGACTGGTTAGTGCTAAATTAAGCTTTTGTGCATGAGATTACCTGTTCTCTAAAGGAGATGGGACATACGATATGCCGAATCTTTTCCACTTCATGTACCTTCCCAAGAAATAACAGCTCTTGGTTAGACAGAGGTCTCCAACATGGTGATATGTTCTTACCTGGATACAAAGCTTAATAGGAAGTCATAATCTTCAATTAATTTGATTTACAGGCTAACAAATACATACTTGGATCCCAGTCCAGCAAAGCATTTAAGCATATCCTTAATTTTAACTGCTTTGCTGAGTCTTAGCAAGAGTTTTGTCCAAGTCCTGTAGACTAGAGGGTGTGTAAGTGTCATATAGAGGTACATCTCCTCATCTATATGTCTTTTCAACCCATATAATCTTCATTTATGATAAAATCAGCTCTTTGTTGCTACATTACTTAGCCCTGTCACCATTTGGTACATCTCCAATCAGCTGGAATGTAAGGCATAAGGATGGTTTGTCTGGGTTTCCCTTCCCTACCTGGGCCACTAGATGTGCACAAGAAGGCAGCACAAGAGATAAAAGCAGTATGTTTTCTTAACTCAGCTGAAGAGCTGTTTCTTACCTCTCAAAACAGTCTGTTAGATTGTAGCTTAGATTGTAGTTGTTCAGAGGCAGGGGGAGGACCCCTGAAAAGTCCCAGCTTTGTACTTGTCTCTAATGTGCGTGGTGCTTTTGTGAGACTTCAGTGAACAAAGAGGTGGTGAAAGTCCAGTGTGAAATGGAGGTGTCAAGGATTGTCTTCATTGTGTTCCCATTGCAGTATTTAACTGCTGTCAGTAATAATTTTACTTTCACTGTAATAACTGATAAAGGCATTTGTGTTCACTAAATTTTAGAGTCTTGGGAGTTGATGCAGTTGGGTAGCAAGACCCAGAGAGACTCTTTTACTAATGTTGCTGGGAATATGACTTCTTCTGTGCCCCAGTGACATATGATGTTTGATGCTCTACATTCACGGATGGCAATACTAGTTATTGCCTTTTCATTGGGATAGATGGCATAGTAGCTTCCATTTACTCATAGAGATGGAAGTAAACAAGGTAAAAAAGAAACCAGGTCAAAATGTCAGAATAAAATAAGAACATTCATATGACTGATGGTAGTACAATAGATAATAGACACACTTAATATTCCATCTCTATAAACCATTCTCAAAGGCTTAGGCTGTGGGGTATTTTGCGGCAGAATAGAGAAGTGTAACCGTGGTTCATTTTTGATAAACACAAAACTCAAGTTTGTGATTTGTCTGCAATGATCATGGATGGAGAATACTACTAAGGAAATCCATTACTGTTCCCAGCCAGCTAGAGACATCCTCATGCCTATTGAAAAGAGGGCTCAAATTTAAAACAACCTTGAACATGGATTTAGCATGCACTCTTTATATACCAAGTCCAAACAGATACTATGCTACGGGTGGAAATGTCTATTTCTGTTAACAACTGCACATGATTTAGTTGTTAATGTCCAGTCTCTTTGTTCACACAGCCAGAATATAGGTCTTATCCACAGAGACCAAGTGCAATCTTATCCCACGGACTTCAAAAGGACAAAAGAGCATCTTCTGCTAGTTATTGATAATATTGCTGTGAAATATCAAGGATGATGCCATGGTGGCTATAAGGAATTGGCAGTGGAATATGTCTTGAGCCCAGCTTCATTGCTCTTTTTTCCCCTTTCTTTCTCCTATCCATTCTTGTGCACAAGTTTCAGGAGTGGAAATAATGAATTCAAATTAAAGAAGCAGGTGAAATAGCACATTTCATAAATTAACTATTTCTTCTCTGTACTGGTTACAATGCAGTATTAAACTTTACAATCTGTCTCTGCTGTAGGTGAATAGTGAAACATGCAGAGAGTGAATATTTAAGGATTCGTTTCTCTTTTGTCCACAAGCTGCAGTAAAATTTAAACAATGAGAAATAATATGTTTGAGACCAGGCATTCCTCGTTTCTGCTGTTAGACTGAGCCAGATAGCTCTGTCTTACCTTTTCTGTCAGTTTAAGTTAGAAAATCTCCATAATTTTAAGGACTCCAATTTTAAAAGGATATCCAACTTGATATACATGTAGCACCTGTGCAGACGAAAAAATTGGTTGGCTTAGTTGTAATGGAATAACTATACTTTTATAGCTGTGTGTAAACTGGTCTTGATATTTGCTAGCCCAGCGAGCAGTTGCCACAACTAGTCTAAGAAAAAGTCTCTAATTCGGGCATATAACAAAGCCATATAACGAGGAAGAGGTCAACCATTCTTCTAAACATAAGGAAAGTATTTCTCTTCCTCATATCGGTGTCATCATGTTTCAGTTAATCTGAACCCCTGGTATAATTGCCCAGTGTGGACTTGCTGTTTGAGAATCTAAGTGATGCTGTCTCAAAGCAGTGTATCTGCAAAGCTGAGGTGTGGGGGCCAGTATCACTACAGCATGATTGTTTTGCGCTAGTGATGTCGATTCCCACATCCCCGGGTTCAGAGTACATCAAGAAAATGGCATGAATCAATCCGCATAGTTTGCAAAGCCTCTGCATTTCTTTTTTTGTTTGTTTCTCCCATTTTTATCTGAAATAAAATAATTAATGTTTGATTTTCACAGTTCCCCATTCAGAAAATGAGCTGTTACTGCTTCCCCCTCCCCCTATTTTGTTGCCTTATAGTGTAGTGGTTTATTGGCAATAAGAATAGGATCCATGGTATATTAAGAATTTCCAGTGAATCTGTGAAACAAGCTTTCCATTATGAGATTTTCCCTGTAATTCCATTGGATTCTTACAGTTACTCCCGATTTACACAAGAAGCAGAGACGTTGCCCCCATTTTATACCCAAGTCAGTCTCTCTGAGGTGGTATTGCTGTGGGGATTTATTGCATGACTGTATTCTCTCTTTTCAATAAAACAAAAACTTGGTGTTGTTTCTTTACTGTACAAACGAAGATAAGTTCCAAAGTGGAATGTAAACAATAATTTAATTAATTATTAAGTAAGCTGAAGAAACTGATATGTTTTGGGCATTGAGCAGAGTTTTGGCAAGAAGTTGGAAGTATATAATGGAACAGAAAACTACTTATGACTAAAGCCAAGTCTTAAAATTTTTCTGCCAGTTTTACTACACATTGTTTGAGAGATGGCACCCAGCCACACTAGTAAGTGAAATAAAAGCAAGCAACACCATTAAAACTGTGAATATGTGTGAAATAACAAATGGAAGTAATAGAGTCAGGCATTCCTGACAGGGGGAAGGGAGCTGGAGATTCTGTAAGATACCACTAGCTGCAAGATTAAAGGTATTTTTAATGTTTTGTAAAACATGCTTTATGTTTAAGATAAAATAAATGAGATAGAATAACAGAAGCAAAAGCAATGGGAGTGGTTCTTACAAACCAGCCCTGAGCAACCAGATTGGTATTCTTACTCAGGTGCTTTTAATAACAGCACAACGTACCACATATTGCTAACAAAGATGCTCTGAATGTAAGATAGGTGTGCATCTTTCACCTGTGTGATAACAGACAGCCATCTGAATATATGGGTTTCTCACCTACGTACTGTATATGAGTATTTCACTCTTTCACTCTGTTCATACTGCTTCCAAGAAAATCAATTTAAGACTCAGAATATCAGTATTCCATATAGAGTTTATATAAATAGCAAAAAAACCCCTATGCCAGATCATAAAAAACACTGTGCATTGCAGGGGCAGACCTACAGATCACTACTCAAATGTCCAAATTAAGATATATGGATCCCTGTTAATTTGTTACTCCTGTGAAATTCATATCAGAACCTTGAATATATTGGGTGGACTCAAGACGGGTCTAATTTAAAGCTAATGGGCAAAGTTATTGGTTTCTTGTATTCAGGCATTTTATTTTTAATGGTCTGTCAGTGTGCTCTGTGTATAAACATTAGTGTCAGAATTTTTTTATTATACTTATCTTGTGAGTTTCATAATTTGTAATGGCTGTGCAGTTTTTACAGGTGTATTTAATGGCAAAATCTTATCTTGAACAGCATTTTAAGAGCTCAAGTGTAGTTTGATTTGCTGGGAATGGGAGGAGGGGAGGAATACCATTCTCTCCTTGGGGAGACAGCAGTTTCCTCACACAGCGTTAACTTGAAAGAATATGAGAAGCATGTATGTTGCCAACAGGAGTGTGGACGTATAGAGTTCTGAAAATAGAAAGTGTCAATAGGGAAGGGTTTCAGGTGCCAGAAGAAAAATGTAAACCCCCAAGGGCACTATCTCTTCTTATTTTTGCCTTGTCCAATGCCAAGCCACATAGGTTGATATTTTAAATTCAGTTCTTCCCTGAAAAGTGATTATATATATAAAAAAGGTCCCATTTCAGAACAAATGTGTTTCCTGTGTGTATTCAGAATCACATTTGTTTCCATGACTCTCTTTTTAATACACTATTTACACCTGTTATACATGTGCAGCCAAAAGCAATGTGAGGGGGAAAACAAAAATCCACTTCTCGCCAGGTACGAGCTGTGGAACTGCTGCGATGGCACAGCTGTGCCCAAGTCTTGTAGGCAGTGGGACCTCTGTGTCCACTCTTCTTGGGAACACAGTAGCCATGCTCACCAGCTCTTCCTCTCTGCAAAATACTAGCCCAGAAATCTGTAACAGGGGATTAAACCACTTAATCTGCGATGGCAGCAAACTGAGCCAATTATTACTTCTTCTATCCTTGTTAGCCACCAAGGACAAGTGATCGCTCTTCTTTATAGCAATCTTTTCATACAGTTGATGACTGTCATCACGATCCCTCTGAACTTCTTATACTAAAGACAGCGAGGTCCTTCTGCCTGGATTCCTGTGAGTCTTTTAGGGTTGGTTTGTTTGTTTGCTTGTGTCTCTAAACTCAATGATTGCTGTTGTTCTCAGCTAAATTCTTTAAGAGTGGGTGGTCCAGACCTGGCCACAGTACTCCAAAAGTAAACGGACTATTCCAGTTGAAGTCTTTCCAGAGATGTGTTTGCTGGAGTGGAAGGGAATTATATCTAAGACATTTCCCTTATTTGCAAGAGCAACAGATTGCTGACATATTTGCTTTCTGATTGGGACCATTTTCTACAGTACTGCTTAGCCAGTTATTCTCCATTTTGGATTTGAGTTTTTTTCACTTTGCTTTATTGAATCTCATCTTCATTTCAGATCATTTCTGCAATCTATCAAAATAATCTTGGATTCTGTCCTGCAAGGTATCTGTATCTTCTCTTGAGCATGATTTCATGTACTGACTTTTTACACGAACTGTGTTCTGCCTTCCAAGTCATTAAACAAAAATAAAGGAATTTGGAGAAAATGCCATAGGCTCAGTTGGCCTAATATTCCAGTTGCAAGATCTATTTTGGTTCAGCAATCACCATCACAAGCAAGTAGAAAAGCCTCATTTGGCTTGCAGACTGTTAATCATGTAAGTGTGTAAGGTGTAAAGAAGAACCCAGCTTGACTCTCAGATCACACAGTGAATATGTGGGACTATTAGACGGAGGGGGAAAAAGAACATCATTGTACTTAAAATCTGATTACATTTGCCAAAGAAATCAGAGTCAGGAAAAAATATTGAAACCCTAGGATTCCATTTACTTGGAGACCCTATTCAGAGTTGAGCCATGCTTCAAATTACAAATAATACCAGGGGTGGAGGGGATCAGAGGGAACAATGACAGTTGTGGCAGTAGACTTTTTGCTGCTTGGGTAGCTGGCTACAGCAGCATGGCATCTTCGCTTCTGACCCAACTTGCTGGCTGTCTCTGCCCTCCTCTCTCCTTTGACCCATTCCTTAAGTTTATTTTAATACAAAATATTTTTAAAGTATTAATTTTTTTGTGTGTGTTATGTTTAGGCCATTATTTCAATGTTTGAGCGTGTGAGTGCACTACGTGAAAGGGAGGTTGCCATGGTAATTTCTCATTATTGTTGAATAGAAAAATAATTACTCTGGCAAAATCCCCCGTAACCTGTCAGAGCATAAGTTAAAGATGCCTGGGGGCAGCCTTGCCTTCACCATCCCCTTTTTGCAAGAAAAAGGGGGTGATTTTATTCTTCTTCTTCTTCTTTTTTTTTTTTTTTTTTTTTTTTTCATAATAACTGGATCTTTTTTCAGGTTGGCTGGGGGACACCTCATTTGGTTTTGTTCACCATTTGGCTGTGAGAGTAGTTGGGCCCACCTGCGACAAGGGTGGAGCAGAGAACTAATCAGCAGAGCATGTCGAAGCTTGACAGAGGATTTATATATTCTATTAAGGTTTGGGGGTTATTTTTGTGAGTGGGGGTGGGGTGTTGTATTTTCCATTTTTCCTTCTTCCTGACATAAAATATGCAAAAGTGTAAGATAAAGATCTTGGACAGTATCCAAACTGTGACAGAGTCTGGATATTTCATCTGTCCAGGGAGAGAATCCACAGTAATTCCATGTCTACGTTTTCCTTGCCTTCAGACTTCTTGGAAGCAAGAGTGAGTGCAAATATGTGTGGTTTTGAGGTGAGGCCCTGCACTTCCCTGGCTCTTCTCTGTCTTTGTGTGCATTTGCATCCTGACTCTGTGATGCTCCCCTTTTGCCTTCAGTGTCATTGGATGGCTACGAAGATGAGTAGGGGACTTGAACATCTCTCTTATGAGGAAAGGCTGAGGGAGTTGGATCTTTTTAGTCTAGAGAAGAGAAGACTGAGGGGGGATCTGATCAATGCTTATAAATACTTAAAGGGTGAGTGTCAGGAGGATGGGGCCAGTCTTTTCTCAGTGGTGCTCAGTGACAGGACAAGAGGTAACGGGCACAAACTTGAATGTAGGAAGTTCCATCTAAACATGAGGAGGAACTTCTTTCCTGTGAGGTTGACAGAGCCTTGGAACAGGCTGCCCAGAGAGGTGGCGGAGTCTCCGTCTCTGGAGACATTCAAAACCCGCCTGGACACTTTCCTGTGCAACCTGCTCTAGTTGGACCTGCTCTGGCAGGGGGGTTGGACTAGATGATCTCCAGAGGTCCCTTCCAACCCAATATCATTCTGTGATTCTGTGATGCTGCATGAGTAGCTCCAGTGATACTTAACTACTGAGTTAACAAGAGCTGCAAATGTGGTTTGTGACATTGCAAGGATGTGACAATTCTTCCCTCCCCTCATCCCTCCCTGTGACAAGTATATCCAAAAGATCCCAGTTAAGCGATACTGCAGCCTCTCTTCTGGCAAATGGCAGAGTAGGGTAGCTTGTAATTACTTGTTGGACCACACACTCTCATTTGGGCTTATAATGTCACCCACCAGGCTGTCCCGAGTGATGGGTTGGTGCGCAGAGGTGTGTTGCTAGAAGCTGGTTCATGGGCTTCTGTTGAATATATATATTCTGTACTTAGCATTGTGGCTACTCAGATAGTCAATGCAGTGATGTTTGCATGTGGAAACTCTCCTGAGGTTTACACCAGCAAAGAAGAAAAAGCAGCATCTCTCTGTGACAACAGATTTTTAAGACATGGGGACAGTTTTGATACCTCTTTGCGTGACTGAATTTTGAGCAAGTACCACAGGGCCGTGCTGCTCGTTGTCCTGCTGCTGCTGGGTGTGATGAGCCTTGGTAAGGAAGGTGAATCACAGGCTCTGAGCCAGCCATGAAGTCTCTCGGGGGTTTCTGGTAGGAGCTGGAGTGCTAAAACCAGTCTTTACCATTTCTTCATTGGATGCTTGGCAAAAACCTAAGTAAAGTTGTAAAGCAGGAAAGATACCCTGCTTAGCAGTTTGGAATGAAATCCAATAGTAATGTCTTCAGCAAAACCAGGAGCAGAACTAAAAAACCTAGATAGTTATTCCTCTGCATGTGTACATATAATGAATATGATAGATGCATGTTTTGTCTTAAATCGGCATTTTCTCTCAGGTTTTTTTTCTTTTTTTTTTTTTACCTGTGAAGGTAACAGATGTTTTGTGGCTTAGTTATATATTGCTCAGGCTCAGGTACTCAGTGCTCAGTGTGCTGAATGGACCTGGCCTTGCATGCTGGGAAGGCGGCTGCCATGAGTGGGATAGAGTGGCTCTGAGGAGTGCGGCTGGGGCATCTTCAGAGAGGGGTTTCCAGCTCTGCTGCTGGTCCTGTGTGCTGCAAGTGATTTAAATCTCAGGGCCTCGAAGGAGCAGAAGGGTCTGCACCAAACATTGCAAATCCAGCTAGTAAATACAACCATAGCTTTGGAACGAAACAATTGGTGGATTCTGTTATTGCCTGACTTCTCCGAAACCCCTTGCAAGCTGGACCACTTGCACAGCTGCTATACATCGAGGCTTGGGTGCCTGTTGTTGGTCACCCAGGTCTGAAAATGCCTGGTTCAATTGTCAAAGCCACCAGACCACCTATAGTGCTGTATTATTATATGCTTTACATTGTAAATTATATTAGTAATTGCTATGTTCCAGCTATATGTATTACTGTAAGTTTTAAGTATACACAGGTCATCTTAAAATATTGTTTTCACTTCATGTATCACACTGAAAAGTAAAGATTTCTCACAACAATTACATTTAAGTAACTAGCTGGTATTTAATTAACCTGCAGTAGCATTGTATTTATATTAAATGCATTGGAGTGGAATGGCTATTATATTTAGTTTCTAAATAACTTTCTTGTCAGCTCATGCTGATAATCGGGTTATGTAGCATTATAGAATTAAGTACTGAGGTTTTTTCATTATTAGGACCAAGCATTTGAGATACACAGTCCAGAAAAGGGGGAACAAAATCACAATTGCTTTATTTGAAACTGATTTATTAAACCGTTTTTTAATGCTTGAAGAAAAACTTATATTTATGAGAATGAAAGTTTTTACGTATTTAGTATGCTTCATAAAATGAAAGACAGTTTATTGTATAATAAACTAAACATTTTAGCTTTTTTCTTAAATTAGAACTAAAACTTTATCTAGGAAAATATCATACAGGCTTCTACACCCCAAGATCATAAGTGAAGAAGTGCAAACTATGTGTGATCCTGTCAAATTTCTTTTACAAAGGATGAACATATTTTCATTTTGCCTCCTGTTAAGTGAATGATCTGTTGCTTCCTAGGATAGTGACAACCTCTGGTGGGATGCCTTTGCAACTGAATTTTTTGAAGATGATGCAACCTTAACCCTTTCATTTTGTTTGGAAGATGGACCAAAGCGATACAGTAAGAGATATATTTTTTGTTCTAATTTTAAGCCTGAGTTTGTAAACACAGTTTATCTATAAGAGACAGATGCAACCCTGGCAATGACAAAGTCACTTGTTTGGATTCAGTGACCATCAAGTTCCCTTAAAGAATTGCATGGGTTGGGAATCCTTTTTTTCTGTGGAATTCCTCTGAATTTTATTACATGAAAATAAGTTATTTCCTAGTGGAGTAGGGCAAATAATATAAACTTTGGATTTATAAAATTAATTTGCTTTGGACTCTTTGTGCTTGCACTCTTTGTTATTTGGTTTCCACAAACATTCAAGTGTTGAGTCTTGTGAGCAAAATTGTTCACAAAAAGGGAACTTTGTATAAAAATTTCAGTATTGTTGCTGGAAGGGCTACTAGATTTAAACAGGGATCACAAAAAAAAAAAAATACCAAAAAGCTATATCCTAGCTGGTGTAGATAATCATTATTCCATCAGCTGTGTGGATCTATGCTGTTTGCACACATTAAGGACCTGCCCTGGATATTGTCTGAATAGCAGTGGAAGTCTAGAACGCTCTCAATCAAGCACTAAATGAAAGCTTGAATAAAAGTGAAGCAGTGGATAAATCTGATGGCATTGGTATCCATTGCCTGCATACACTGAGCAGAAAAAGGGGGTAAAATTCATTGAGCAAATTGTTTGAAGTGAATAATTCACTCAGCTTTAGCACTAAGCAAGAGAGAGATAAGTAAACATTGAAAAACTGCATTGCCAATTGTTTCACTCCATTCAGAGTGACCCCTGCTTCATGGTGACAGCTTGTGCTCTCTGCTTAATGTTCTGAATCTTGCAAGGTTCTTTTTCGTGAGAGTGATTGATTGTCAGCGTATCACTCACATACTTCTAATTCCTTTTATCAATTATCTCAGGTATTTATTTGACAAGTGTTGCCTTCTCCTGGAGAAAAAATAACAGCCACTTTGAACGCACGTTCTGGGATTAGTGTTGACAGAATTACAGTTTCTTGCCTTTCAAAGCAAGTGATAACTCTGTAAAGGTCCTCAAATTACAGCCTATAGCAACGGTGGTAACAGCTGATCTGTCCTGATTAGGTTGAGTCAACTTGTCAGATATCAGATTTGCTAGTTGTGTTATCAGTCCAGAAGGCACAGATACATCAGCAAAAAAGCAATTAATGTCCAGTTAGATCAGCGGGAGTTGTGTTTCTGGAAAACAGTGCTGCATATGAAAGAATTTGTCAAAGAGTAAAATATTCCTGTTGTCACAAATGCTTGATAATGGTTGTACTATCTGTAACTGGGACAGTTTGGTACGGGGCAATACTGCAATTCTTAGCATTGTTGCTGATAAGCGTGATTGAAAGATCAAATTACTGTAGGCACGTTTTTAAAAGCGACTAGTACACAGGATTTTTCCTCTGGAATTTTAATTTCTGGCCTCTGCACAAACTGTTGTTGCTTTTGGTGTTATTCTTAGCATCTGGAATTAAAGCTCAGCATTTAGGGCTCTTTCTGTTCATTCACATTTCCTTTCCTTCCTTAGTAAATATTTATGTAATTCTGAACTACAGTATTAGAGATTCTTTCTGACACGAGCAGTATTCCTGTTTAGTGATGCTCTAAAGAGCGTGCTTGAGCTGTTCCAGCCTGGGACTTCCATTGCCATCTCAGCGGGCTTTGAGGGCAGCCTTGGGGGTGCCAGGTTGTCCGAGTCCCTGCTCAGGGACACCTCTGGTGTTTATTGGGGAGGGTACAGAGTGGAGGTTGTGTGTTAAGAGCAACCCTCTCTTCCTACCAAGGAAGTTTGTGTCCAAAAATATGTCCAGGAGTTGAGAACAGAGCAGTCTGCTCTCTTTTGGGTGCAAACATTAGCAGAAAATTGCTTCTGCCTGTAGCAGGTCCTTGCTGAGCACAGACACCTGATCGAGGTCTCTGTTCTGCCATGCACATACTCCATTATGACCATGGAAGGTCTTGACATCTCCCAAAGATCATAATGTCACCGAGTACCTTTATTCCAACAGTGAAATCACTGGCCAGTAGGCTGGAGATCCTCTTAGATGAGCCTGAGTATGCTGAGTGGTGGCAGCACCAAGCGGGGAGTTTTGGAAGAGGTGATGATCTCCATCCATGCTGTCCTCAGCGAGACACCTGCCTCCTCACCCAGCGTGCACGCTCTTTAATATGTAGTGGGCATTAAAAACATTCGGAGCTGGCTGAAAGAGAAGAGAAAAACCAAATTGCTTGCTCTTACTCTTGCAGACACAAACGGTAATGGAGGGAACCAAGATTAGGCCCTAGAAAAGAGAAATAGGCAACTGTTGAGTTGAAGGTGATGAAAGATGCCGACCTCTTTTCCTCTGCTTCAGGATTCAGCTCAAAATTGCCTGCCTTTGTCTTGCTTCAGCCTGTGAGACATTTGCTTACATCTCTGACATTGGTTGTGGCTGCCACCTCATTTTCTTTCCTTTGGGCAATGGTTCCGCCTCTCTTTTGGGAACTAAAATATCCTCTTTTGGAGCAAACCAATTCTAGAAAAAATCTTTTGGGGGGGTGTGTGGAAGGACAAGTAGTTTTTCGTTGGCCACAATTTTTCTCTGAGTTATGGCGATTTCTAGTCCTTTTCTCTCCTTGTTCTCGGGGACTATCCGGCTCTTACCTTAAGCCACCAGAGACAAGGAGGAGCATGGTGTTTTGCCCCAGGTTCTTTCTTCAAAGCCCCCACACGTTGTGGGAGGCTGCTGGGAACTTGCATATTCTCTTCTGCTCTTCTCTAATCTTCACAGCAGTCCCCAAACCACTCTGGTGGCTTCTTTTCCGTACTTGCTTTAAACTTTTCCTTTCCATGGGTTTCCTATCACAGCCCATATCCCAGCTGGCTCTCTCTTCCCTCTGCTCTTACCTGGACAGCCCAAGCCCAATGCAAATGTGAATCAGGCTTGTAGATCGTTGTTTGTGTAAGTGTTAAGATTTTAAAAAAATACTATTTTTACTTGCCTCCTGTTTCTTTTAACTTTTAATATGCAGTTCTGTCCAAGAAACTGTGAGAGTTGTAAATTCACTTTTTTTACTTTTTTTTTTTTGTCTCAGAAAACTAAGCTGCTAATTTAATGTCATGGCCCTAAACTGAAGCTTTATGAAAAACAACAAATAATTTTAGGCCTGCCTTTCACATTATCGTGTTTTACAGCACACCTCTCTATATTGAGAATAAGCGTTTCTCTTCCCTTTGCTAGTCTCACTGTTGGGCCTACGACTCTCAGCTTTGAGATTCTTTAATTTGTAGGCAAAAATAGATACTGGTCAAAGTGGGGATTTTAAATCACTGGGTTATGTTTACTTTACTTGGCACAAGCACTATGTGCGGATACTTGAGCTGGCTTTAAATGTGCCTGTATATCTGTATGGCACAGCATGTAAAGATACTTACTTATGCCCTGGGAAGAGTAGAGATCTGTTCTGTGATTCACCACTGTTAATTAATTTGATTGCCAGGTTTGTTAGACCCAGACCAGTTATCTTTGCAGAATGTTATTCTGCCTCAGATAGATGTGCACTTAAAAGCCCAGCTCAACTTTTCATGCAGAGCTTCTGTGTCAGACCCGAAATCACTGCTGTGCCCATCTTTGCAGCTCTTCTTGTCTTTCTTCAGTATTTTATTTCTGTAGATGTAAGAACTTTACCTTCTGCAATTCTTCCTCTCTGGTACAGCATTCCCGAAAGAAGATACTATGATCTTTCAAATGTCCACTGAAAATGTGTGTTTTTCTCCTGCTTGCTTACACCCCTCAGCTATTCTTTTGGTCTGCTATTATCTATGAACCCTACTCATGTTATTAAATTGTATGTTGAAATTGAGTTTTAATGAGAAACATTACAGAAAGAAAAAGATATATTTTAATGTAACAGAGGTGTAAATTGTGTTTTCTCTACTCTGGCTTTTTGGCTACAGTGAGATGGAGAGAAAGCTCACACGTTCCAATGCCTAAAGGCAGCGAAAGAGTCCCAAAACCAAAGAGATGCTACCTGTTTTAAGCTGCGTCGAATTATATTCAACAGAAACTTAGAAGTAAACCTGTGAAATTCATTTTACAGTGAGAGAAAAAAGAAATTTGCTTTAATTTATTATGCCCTGATTTATTGGGTCAAGAAGTAAATAGGATTTAAACAAAACCAAAAAAACCAAAATATGCCTAATGGAGCAATTTCCCCCCCCCCTTGTTGTGGATTCGTTTCCTGTTAAGAGCCTTCTATCCCTGTAAAAGAGTAAATACTAGACTCTGATCCATTGTTGCCCAGGTTCTTTGTTTCTTAGAGACAAAATATTTCCCGAACAGATAAGAGAAACAAGTTTGATTGACAGCTCTTAGCAGAGTCTCATCAGCTGCCGCGCTGACAGCCTGGTGATGCGCACGGTGCTGATGTGGTAGGGACTGACAGCTGATTGACAGCCCAAGACTGTGGAGACAGGAAAGATGAAGCATGCTCAGTAAGAATAATGTGCAGTGTTTATGCAGCACTGCAGAGAATGGGAGCTGGAAAGTTAACTCTTTCAGAGCAAAGTGAGCGCAGAATGGATGCAGTTGCCAGCGTACAAGAAAAAATTAGAGCTCGTCTACGTTTCTGTTCACTAAATGCTTTCTGTTCACGGAGGACCTATAATACACTGTGAGGAAGCAAAAGCATGAGGTTCACATTTGTAGCTGTAAAAAAATTTCATGTGTGGTAGGTATGATGGAGTCCTCAAAATGGATTTATGTAAGCCTATAGATATAGAATGTATTGAGGATTTTAGGCACTTTTAATGGGTTTCCATCACTCAATTTTATATGACAATTGCGTAATGTTACACAGCAGAAATTTCAGAAGTAACCAGTTGAGCTCTTTTGCTCTGTGTATCCCTAGAAAAATATAGTGATTCCAGTTTTATTGTTACTCTGAATCTGTAGCTGATAATTGAATATGCATTTTGTGTTATAATTGCTACTGCAGCTTGCGTTTGGAATGTACAATATAACTATACCATGCTTTGCATTTTATGCATTTATTGTTCATCTTCTCTATTTGTTGCATGAACCCTGCTTGATTTTTCTTCATTTATTGATTTTTTGATAACTGGAATACTAGAGGTAGAGTTTTCTGGGCAACAGTTTTGCGCCAAAATCATCAGCTTTAAAGTGCTTATCGAAGTTTCTCTGTGTGCCTTTAGAATATATTACATAGGTGTATCTTAGACTTTACTACAAATTATGTAGTGAATACACAGTGAGTGAACCACAACAGATTCATTCTACCTTTGTGTAAACTTAGTACCTGTTTAGAACTTGTGTGATACTGGTAACTTTACAGCCCTTTGTTGGATAACTTCTGCGGGAGTAAACAGTGGAAAGCTACGTCTAGTGGGCACTTCTTACAAGCAGGGAACATAGTTTGGGAATAAACAGGCAAAGTTCGCCACATATTACCCACTTGCTTAACTATTGTCAAAAAAAGATGCTTTCGAGAGGCTAGCACGGTACGTTATCATCACCCCAGGTTTCTATAAAATTGTCATCTGGCTTCTCTCACGTAACTCTTACAGAGAAAATCAAATTTGCCAAGAGAAACAGATTGTAGTATTTCCAGGAACAGGCTCGGAATTTTTCCTTTTATGTTTTTTCCCAGAGAAATCCCAGTCATTAAACATGATTTGAGCATTGAGGTACAACAGTAAATTGGCCTAGCTTAGTTAGGGAGACAGAGTATTCTGTGTGACTGCCTGGTCTGTCTTTATATACCACTCTTCTAGTGTTGTTTTCTTCATAGATTCTTGGTAATACTTTTGAGATTAATTTCAGAACAGAGATGAAAATTTCTTTAAAATCAGGTCTAATAGATCCACAGGTGCCTATGAATCACCACTAGCACTTCTACCCCCCAGTTAGTGATCTCTAGTTGATGATTACTTCTTAAAATTAGTGTTTTAAGGAGTTCTCAATCCATTTTACATATGCTCTATTAAAAGTGTATATTAATGATTTTTATTAAGAATATAAGCAATGCCCTAGCAAGTCAAATGTGTTACAGGTGGCTAAGTGTTTTACACCTATGCACTTGTCTTTATCACCCAAACTTCTGTAAGCTCATCAAAGAATAAAATGAGATTTGTTTGACAAGACCTATTTTACATAAACCCATGTTGACTGGCATTAATTACATTCCTTTCACTTCAATCTTTGTCGGTTAAATTCTGTATAATTTTTTTCACTGTTTTGTCTGGATTGATATCAAGCAACTGTATTATGTTATAGTTACCTGACTGTATAGTGTCCCTTCTTAAATATCAGCACAAAGGTGCTGAGTTTTTTTTAATTCCCTTGGTAGTTCTTTTTTTTTTTAATTACTATTTTATAACACGAGATAGAAATGTGCAAAAAACCCTCTTAGAACTGCTAATTTTAAAACATTTACTCCTAATAGACACTATTTAAGACTTACCTGCTGATGGACTAGGGAGCACTTTTCATCTCAAGATCAACATTCTTTCCAAAAGTAGAACAAAAAAGCTTTTTATATATTGATGTTAACAAATTTCCTGTTTCCAAATTAAATTAAGTTTTGAATAAAATTCAAGGTCTTTCTTATTTTCTCTAGCCCATACAGTCATGGATTTTTCACTGCCACCTTCAGCATCTTGTTCCAATATTTTGTATTTCATAATGTGTTTTTACAGAATGTTTTCACCTCTTTTCTCTTTGCTTTTACGTTCTATGTTCATCTTAATTATCAGGGTTTTTTCCTTCTGATTATTGCCTTCCTTTTTCTACTAACTTTTTTGGCAAAGTTGTTTTCTTTCTCACCGTATAGTTGGGGCTTTTGGATATCTTATCAAGTCTTTTTAACAGGTTCTTAATTTTCATGGATAGTTTTTACCCATATTTTGTCCCAGTCAGTTGAACTTTGGTCAATCCACTATTTTGAAGCACCAGCTGTATGTCTCCTATTGATTGGGATTGCCTTTTCTTTGTCTGTACTGAATGCTTATTTTGGATGGCGTTTGTACGGAAACATGTGGTCTGATTGGAGAGTGTCCAGAGGAAAGGAAAAGTCTTGAAAATAAGTCTTACTGTGAAAAAGAATATGAGTTGGTCAGTCTACAGAAGAGAAAACATGGGGAAAAGGAGAGGGGAAAATGGGACATAGTAACAAGCATATCAAGGAAAGGCAAAATGTTCTGTTTCTGTATCTGTGATGAGCAGGAGAAGAGATGCTGGACTTAAATTGCATAAAAATAGTACATTGAGGGGTTAGTTCCTACCGGTACGAAAAATGAGGTGCTGGAACAGATTCCCTGGGGAAGCCATGGAGCCTCCACCATCCAAGGGGCTGTGTCTGACCCACATCTGATTCCCTGGAGTCACTGGATCCAAAGGAAGTGCCAGCTTTCAGCCCCCAGCTCGGTTCGGTCTCAGCCATCATAACAAATTCCGGAATTATTTTCTCATCTTAGGTGCTAAACTTTTTGTGATTAAAAACATCCTGCTATTTCTCATTTTTAACAAAATGAATAATGTTTTTCTAATACTGCTGGCTATGCAAGACTTCCCACACTAATCTTCCACCAATTTCCTTCATAACATGCATTTTTCTTTTTCTCCATACTACTGGCAGGTGCCAAAGGAATAATTCCTTCTAGTTCCTGATTTGCAACCAGTAGATATGAATTAGACCTTCACCTCTGCCTGCTGCAGGCTTGTTAGTTAGCATAATATTCCTGCGCTTCTGAGTTACCAATACCTTTAAAATACAAAAGGTCTTCTTTACTGTGAAGTGCCAGCCACCTGCAACACATGTGTGCATGCGTGTATGTACACACGCAACCCCAGTTAGGAGCTCCATGGGAAGGTTTATGATGAAAACTGTCCCATCGACCTCTTGTTCAAATATTTTACAAATAAATATAAGATTTCAGATGTCTTACACATGGGTATTTCATTCTTCTGCTTGTTACTAAGCATGTTATACAAATCAGTGTCCGAGACCCTACGTCTGTAAAATGGCACCTGGAAAAGGGCTACTAAACTCCTAATGTGAATATTGCACAATTATATATAGCCTCTAATTGCAATGGCACACCAAAATCCCAGTCAATCAGGTTGATTCTGCTGTTGTATAAACAGATTAAGCGAAAAGCCCTCTTTGGGAGAAATCATAATATAATAGGACATGGTGCGTTATAGGAGTCTAGGGTCCATTCAGAGAGCAGGAAGAATAAAGGCAAAATTAACATGAGAGAATCCCAGTGATTTATGGGCTTTTCCCCTGCCCAATACAAATAATCCCTTTGTTGTGGTTGGCTTGGGTTCACCCATTTGGTCCAAATTATGTAGCGTTCAGTTCTTTCTCTCTGTTGGAGACAATGTTAATAAAATGCTGGAAATCCATGCAAAATAATGGAAATCAAAAGCATTTTAGACCAAAATACTAAAGAACTACTCACTATCACAAACCCAGGGTAAACGATATCTTTCTTTGCGTAGTGTGATGGCAGTTGTGAAGAACTGGTCAGTACTTTCTCTGTTTTGCTGAATAACTGGCAGGCAGATCAGTGTTTGGCTTCAGATGGCATCAGTACATTAAATATAGATTGTTAAGGTTTTTTTAAATTTGTGAAATAAAAATGTTGATATACTAAGGTATTTTAAAATATTTTTGATATGAAATTGAAAATATGTGGTTGTTACTACTTCAACTTTTAAAGTTATCAGGTGATTTTTAAGATGGTCAGTTAATATAGGTTATGTCCTTGCAGAAAAATGTTCTAACATACTTACAGAGTTCCTGTAAGAAACAGGACTCAGTCTGAATATTCATCCAAATCCAGAATTATATGTATCTTTCCCTTACTAGTTTTAATTCTGCATTTTTCGTTTTCTTTCTTTTCTTTTATTACACTTACATTGTTTCTTTTTCAGAAGTGAAACAGCCCACTCTGTGGATGACCTAAGCCATACCACAAAAACCTAGAAACTTTGTGGCAGAGCGTATTTTCACGTTGTCTCATTTCTAGACCAAAGAGAGACATTTAACTAAGTATAGTAGTTTTACCCACAACCGGTATAAACTATAATGCTTTGGAGCATACGTACTGCCTGAAGGTATTAGAAACTAAGTTCCTTTTATAGAGCACTGAGTAACTAAAGAGTGGATCATCAGACTTTTTTCTTCCCTTTTTGAATCCTCAGGTGTAGGTGAATCAGAATATCAATCCTAATGGGTCTGGGAGCTTTATGTATGTTATGATAACTTTGCAATAATTTGAAAATTCTCTATTGTGCATATACAGTTAACACTGCAGGTATGTGGTGTTGCAGACCTCACGGCTCTAGAACACAGGCAGGACAAGGCTTGTAGGTGCAGGTGATCTTTTTAAAGTTCAGATAAAAAATTTGCTGCAAAATAGGATCTCTACCCAAAAATTTAATCTCGCAGGCATGTATGCACACACAAATAGAACACAGTCAAATATGAAAATGTGCATCTGAATATACTGTTGGGTTTGTTACACAAATGTGCATGTTTGTGTTTACTGTACAAATAAAACTTTAATAAAACTTTTACATAGAATTTCAATGATGCGGTAGTGCTGTTCCACACGATGCACCTTATTTTTAGGCACTAGCTATTTACTGTAGTGCAATATTTTTAAATGGCTTAGGAGAACACAATATGCAACATCACCAAAAATGGAATTTTTATAGAAATACATTTTAACCGGGTCAGCTGCAGCACCATGATTAGTAGAAATTGAGCCAGAAGCTGACTCTGGACACTGAGATACTGTTCCCAATTCCATATTGGAAGTTTCCTTGAATTAATGTAGTCATGATTTTTTTTTTAAAGTCTGCTGTGTATGAGAAGGCTGAGATATTATACAGTGGCTATCGTTCTTTATCATATTGAATTCTGCACTCCAAATTATATTACCTTTAAAATGTTGCTGACATTTTGCTGTTCCACTATTCTGATCCTTACAGCTTTTATACCATAGTAGTTTAAGTTCATTCCGGTGCATATGGCAGTGTAAGCAGTAGCTTGCATTTCTTGTTTCTTTTCTCCTTATTTTCTCAGAGAAATGGGTTCCTGACGAGTATTTTTTTAGGATTTTTCAAGATAAATGTAGCCAATATATACATACTATTAAAAGTTTACATTAGAGAGGACTGTTTATAGGAATATGTATTGGATTTGGAACAGAATGATTGAGATTTGTGATATTCTTTTCATTTTGTGGAGTTCAAACTGCTCTTCTACTGAACTACTGTGAATGTCCTGTCTCCTGAAGGACATCGTTCAGTGCTCAGCTCTGCCTGCACAAAATGAAGTGCTAATCCAGGTCCAGTAGTCCAGGGCTGCTCTTTTCTGAAGGATCTTAGCTCCAAGTCATTGAAAGTAAGTGTTGGTGCCTTGATTTTATACTGTATGGGAAAGCTAAGAGAAGGAATACTGGCTAGCTCTGATGCACTAGAGGTGGTCTGGGCTGCTGAGGAGATAACGCTACAGCACGTGGACTTACCTGCAACCTTGTGGTTTCACTGTCTAGGTCTGTTTCATTACTGTCACCCAGACAAGACACGTGGGTCGTCATTCACTGGTTGAGAAAAGTTTATTGCTTGCGGGCATTATCATGTGCAGCTTAGCATTGGACAGGAGTCCAGGTGGCGTCTCTTCCATACCTTTATGCCAGAATGAAGTGCTGCTTGTAAGTGTTCCTTCAGCCAAAGGGGCTGTACCTTGACTATGGTGTCTTGAAAGGGCGATTCCTTCATTATCAGTGTTGCCTTTTTCATACCATTCAGCTTGAAACAGCTGCTTTTCTTAGAAAGTCTTAGAAGGTCTTAGAAGTTTACCTTTTTGGACATAGTGGAGGAACGTGTGCAGAGAAGCATCAGTGGACAGCCGTCTGTTCAGCAGCAGCTTTTGAGTCAACACCAGTTGGGCAGTTCACTGGGTGCCTGAAAGTAGATGTTGACCATTTTGTTGTATCTTTTAAAAATCCATTACTGCTCCCATCTCCATTTGGCTATGAAAAAGGCTTTTATATACAATTTTATCTAGTGCAGAAATATTAGAATACTGTGTAATTCAATTTTATTTTTGTCTTTAATGTCTGGACCTGAATTAATAGGGCATTACTTTTCATCCTGATATAAATCTTGTTCCTTTCATTCAGATCCAAATTCCTTTGTAGTACATGATTTAATTCAGTAAAATGAGGTAAAATGAAACCCTGGTCCAGGGAGCATTAAACTAACATATTTTTGGTGGCACGTGGTACCAGCAGCCTGCTGTATAACTGTTTGTGTTTCCCTTACCTCTTTTAGTTGCTCAGAGACTAAAACTTTTTTCACTCTCAAGAACCAATATTATCTGTATTTGTTTCTCCTCTGCACTCCCTTCCTCCCTTTCAGACTTAAAGAAAATCAGTTCATCCATTATTAAATGAGATTAGAGAAATTAAAAATACACTTTTCTTTTCTAAAATCAAATCCCTATGATTTTTTTTTTTTTTTAAGCAGTCCCGAACTCAAACTAGTTTGGTATTCCCTAACTGAGGATCAGTGCTTTCTTTTGTGGCAAATTAGCTTTGATTTGACAGCTATTTTTGTTTCAAGATTGTATGCACACCAGCTTTTCTGCTGAGGCTTGGCTCTTAGGGACAGTTGCACATGCATGGCTGGCTATGCATCAAATCCTGTAATCCAGAGGGATGCTCCAGGTCATGGTTATTTAAAAAAAAAAAAAAAAAAAACAAAAAAAAAAAAGATAAAAAAGTCCAGGCAAAGAGAAATGTTGAACCAGAACATGGCCTTGCACCGAGAAAATATTTATCGAGTTGGAAAACAAAGGAGTATCTGCCCTTTCCAGACTATTCTGTTTAATATTCTGCTTCTTTTCATCATGCATGCACAACTGAATTGATTGAATTGGTCACTAGTTTTAGAATGAAAATGAAATAGAGGATATCTTATACTGAGAGAAGGGTTTAACTTAGCTTGGTAAAATGTGCATGACCCGTTATGTGAATTCATGTACTACTGCAGAGAGGTAGGGAGAAGGTGCTCGAGTAAATAGAGAGAAAGTCTGGACAATACATTCCAACTTGGTGATCCAGCATCTCCAACCACCTTAGAAAGGTAGAGTTTGTACTTTTAGCACTCTCAGGGGCAGCTTGTTGATTTAAGGTTATAATCTGTTGTGCTAGTAGCTGGAGGCTACATCAACATTATTAAGCCATACAGTGCAGCAGGAGAGGATCTGGAGGGCAAAACAGCTCATGTGGAGGACATGAGGTCCACAGGGCACCTGTCTTGCAGAGGCTTACTTTGGACTAGTCTGGTGAACTGAACGCCTGTTAATGGCTGGCGTGCATTAGGTGCATTCCTGGAGTCCATCTGATTCCTCTTGTGTGAAGGGAATCCAGTTTGTGAGCTTGGAGACCTCTCCACAATCCAGATCGAAGCAGGGTGATTCGGCCACTGGCTTCAGAAAAGCAGTCCTTAACTGAGCTAAAAAGTGAGTGTGAATTTAGCTCCGGAGAAGGAACCCCTTTGTGATAATGCCTTCATTAGGCATCCTTCTAGGTGCCATGTCTAGCATCCTGGATAAAAAAGGTGGTTTAATTTTAGTTCTGAAATAATTTATAGCATGGAGGTAATAACCCTCTGCTCTTCTCCCTTGCTTCCAAAAAAAGCATGTTAGTCCTGGAAGAGTCTGTTCTACATACCCAGCACTGATCATGTTTCTATGATAATGCTCTTCTCTGGTCTGATGGCAATTCCTCTTCCCCAAACACCTGCTTAATTTTTTTTCTTCTAGAGATGTGCAGAAGGTAGACTATGCAGCACGTTGCCTCCCGCCCTTTTCACCTGTTTTAGTCTTTGTGAGGTCTGTAGCCTTGCTCTTCAGCTGTGTCTCTGCCCCTCTGGTGCTCCTCACCTCCCTCAGGGGAAGCCGGTAGTCAGGCTCCCAGTAGTTCAGTTTTTCTCCTCCACACCCAGGTACTTTCCTCATGTTGGGTCAAGCAGTTAGCCCAAGCTGACCGTCCTAGAGGGCTAGGGAAAGGAAATCCCATTGCTCAGGGAATGGGGTCATGCGTGTGTTTGGCACACTTTGAAAGCCAGTCTTGCATCCCAAAATGCTTTCTTCTGAAGCTTCTTTTCCCCCATCAATTCTCTTTAATAATAACAAAGATAAAAGACCTATTTAGAATCTAATGGTGTGATTCGACAGTGTAGAGCTCAGATACAGTAAATACAATGTTAGCTGTTCCTTGCAATAACTTTTTCAAAAGAAAGTAACCAATATGTCAGTAGAAATATTGTGGACTGTCATGACTTCAAATTAGTCTTAATATACCTTGATTGTAGAAAAGTGCACACATATATCTAGATTGTAGTAAATTTTTACACTTTCAAATTCATTTGTGCAAATGTATGTGATCATGTAATTACAGTCTGCATTATTGCAATACAGATGCACAGGGAAGCAGGATTAAGATTGTGCTGTCAGCTTCAATTTGAACACCCCCTGGCATCTGAACACTGCAATGCAACACTGGCTTTGGGTGAAGCTTTTGCTGCAGCTGCTAGAATTAGGATCAATGTCTGTTTCTCCTTGGCAAGTCACTGCTATCCTAAACCCAGGTATGTGGACCTGGTCATTCTGATCAGTTCACTGGTCACCCACAATACACCAAAAAAAGTATGTTGTGGAGTATGTTACACTGGAAAAGGCTGCCCAGAGAAGTTGTGGATGCCCCATCCCTGGAGGTGTTCAAGGCCAGGCTGGATGGGGCTTTGAGCATCCTGGTCTAGTGGAGGTGTCCCTGCCCATGGCAGGGGGTTTGGAACTCGATGATCTTTAAGGTCCCTTCCAACCCAAACCCTTTTATGATTCTATGATTCTATGAAAGGAGGAGAATGTCAGAATTTGTTTTTTGCTTTTTTGTACAATGTATCATGAGGTAGTCATTCAAGTCTGTTTAAGTTGAATGATTGTTTAAAGACATTTTAGTATCTACTGAAAGTGCTAGTTGATATGGAGAGACAATAAACAAAAAATATTATTTACAGAGAGCATGTTAAAGCCATTTTTAAGCAAGGGTTTAATGAGATAATATTGGCATGTGAGAATTTTCTGGCTTGCACATCTTTCTAATTGAGTATTCCATTTCTGTCACTTCTTTTTTAAAGTAAGGGTTATTGCAATTGCACGGCATTTATAATTTGTCCTTATGAAACTGATACATCTACTCACCAGACCGTGACACATTTCTCTAGACCTGTTGATAAGATCTAAACTATACTACTTCTGTGTGCTTTGAATTTGCAAGCAAAAGTCAGCAGGAGTGAAAGGGACAACCATGAGTCCTCTACCATGAAATTTTGAAACACTTTTAATATTAGAGAAAAGAGCTGGGAGCCGGGATCAGACAGCTGTGTTACGATAGTATGTACAACTTTTCATGTACATATTACCATCTGATTTTCATTCTCACTGAAGAACATTATAGATTTTCTTTTTTTTTTTGCAAGCTTTTCAAGTGCTTATGTCTTTCACTTTTCCTTCTTTATAGTTATACTCTGATTTTTGTCACTATTTTACTTTATAAAAGGCGCTATTTGACATCTCTAGCTAGTTTAGTTATTAAGGCAGGAAGCAACAAGAAAATAACATCCTAATATTCTCGTTATATTCAAGTCAACGGTGTTTGGGCAAAGCAGTGCTTTTAGTTCATGCTCATATGCCTTACCTATGCAAAGATGAGGCAAAGGGGCAAAGACCAGAAATTTTCAGAGGCAGAGAATGCTTATAGTCACTTTTACAGGTGTTCATGTAAACTTCTCATTAATATATCCATAACTGCCATTATATACAGCCTTTTGAGGAAAAGTAAAATCACTATTAAAAACATTGTGCTATGTATTTAGAGTCTTACCATCGTTTTTGAAACTTATTCATGAAACTTACACTTCTGCTTTTTCATAAAATGATTATTAGTGTTCCCAGATTTCTAGCCGAACTGACTTGGTAAAATGTGGTGCATATATAGCCTTCCTATTTGAAAAGCAGGCTAGGAAAGATATTTGATTGATTAAACCTACTATTTCAGACAACATAGCTGAACATATTTTATGCAAAAATATTAAAATGCATCGTTCTTCTAAAACAAAGATAGGCCAAAACATCAGTAATTATAAGAGTCTTTATGCAGGTTCACAGCAGTACAGCGGTTCTCTTTCATTTGATAATTACCTTGTTAAGCTAGTGTCCAGCTAGCTCCGTATCTTTTAAAGAGAAATAATCTTCTCATTAATTCATGGCAGACTCCAGCACTCTTCATCAAAATATTGGTCTGGAAATTTAAGTGAGTTTTACATTTTCTGGACTGCAGTAAGCAGCTCCTTCTTAGATTCCTGCTGGACCATTTGCCACTCTCTTTTTCCATTTCTTATCTCTACTATTAGACTTAAAATTATGCCATACTTAGTTTCCTGTGTTTGGATGAGTTCTGCCCAGCACTACATAAATGGCAAGAACTCCCTGTCTCAGTACAAACCAGAGTATGTGATTATTTTTTTTTGCCAGTCCATTTCCCCTGTAACTTTGTTAAAATTTAAAAAAGAGCAATATATACCACCTTTTTAACTCATCACATATTTTTCAAGCTAGAGAAGATGTGGTTCATTTTGCAGGGATAGCAGATAGATAACACAAGAATCCTTTAACAAAACCTGTAAAAGTTTCCTTGGGTGATGTGAGAGTGGCTACAAATCCTCAAAGGGAAGTTTCTTCCTTTCTTTGATATTTCAAATGTAGTTCAAACTTGTTTGGTGGGATTGCCTAAAGCTGTTGGCAGACTTAGATCAGTGGAAACCTTTCTTAAAAGTTGCATTTTCTTCTTTTTCTTCCTCCAGAAGAAATCTAACTTCCTGTTTCACATCTTAGATGCCTCGTGCTCACTGAGAATAGCAACAATCAGGTTTATCCTGTTGCTGAACTAGCTTAAATATAGACATCTACAAAGACAGCAATAATGAATCTCAGCTAATATCCTGTTTATTCTTACCGAGCTTTTGTATAGATTCCTTTGCTGTCACTGAAGATGCTTTTATGATTTCTGTAATGTATTTCTCTTTCAAAACAGCAGAGAAGCTTTCATCTGTCTGCCATCATTACTATTTACAATTGCAGTGGCACTAAAGATGATCTTCCTCAAGTTTCCAATCCACAGTATTTTCTCAGGCGCTTCAAAACTGCCAGAAGTTATTTCAGGGATAATACATTTAATATAGACTATTAAATCTGATGCCTTGAATTCCTCAAGACATGTCAGGAGTGACTCAAGCTCTTATTTGTTTTCCCACAGACCACACGAGAGCATCCTTTTATTTGAAATCAACCCAATTTTATCCATTGCCAAAAGTGCAATGAAAATTAGTTCAGGATGACTGAAAGGTCATAAGATGCTTTGCTAAAGGTATATCTCATCAGAGTCCTCCACCCAGTGCTCGAGACACGCTGCAGAGTAGGAAAGTCCAATTTTCTACTTGAAGAAAAAAAAAAGGAATGAGGGGGGTGGGCAGTGGTGTTTCAAAGTCCTCCTTTGCTTTTACTTAACATGACATCTTAAGTAGTCAGTTCTTTTTTGACTTTTTATGGCAGTTGAGTGCCCAGTTCCTTCAAACGCTTTCACATCCTGACCTTGTGCGTAATCTGAGAACATGAAAGTGGGAGAGGGCGGGAAGGGGCTCTGGCCTGTTGGACCCCCCCTGTGAAGGACTCATTACCCTTACGAGCTCCTAAACTGTCAGTGCATAGTACCATGCTACCTGACATCCAGAAGTGCCTCTCTGCAGCCTCTGGGATGACTGCAATTCCCATGTGGATGGAAGCTGAATTGGCTCTAGAACTGCTCTCTGCCTCTTGTTAGGAAGAACCAGCTGTTTTTTCTGTTTGGGAACATTTATAGGCATGTGTTGAGCCTGCCTTCCTCTCACCATGCACTTTTATGCTTACAGTTCCAAGGATCCCTGAAATCCTTTGGGAATACCACTTTACTGATTCATCCCACCCAACTGAGCTATCTCTTGAAAGGCATCTGGATTTGTCTGGTTTGGGGATTTTTTTTCCAATTTTGGTCAAAGTAAGAAAACTCCTGCACGATTAATTCCAGAACTTCCTTCCCTGTTCAAATAGAAATGCATTGTTATGCGGAATTTTACTAAAGACCACCTGCCTTTCGTTTAAAGTTTGGTCAGACTGTGCTATTTCTTTTAATTTTTGTGGGACATAGGCATTAATCAATGCTATGTCTCTGTAGGCAGAAAAGTGTCTTTTGGAATTAGAAGGATGCCACACTTTAGAATCACAGAATCACAGAATGATATGGGGTTGGAAGGGACCTCTGGAGATCATCTAGTCCAACCCCCCCGCCAGAGCAGTCCACCTAGAGCAGGTTGCACAGGAACGTGTCCAGGCAGGTTTTGAATGTCTCCAGAGATGGAGACTCCACCACCTCTCTGGGCAGCCTGTTCCAGGGCTCTGCCATCCTCAAAGTGAAGAAGTTCCTCCTCGTGTTTAGATGGAACTTCCTACATTCAATTTTGTGCCCGTGTCCTGTCACTGGGCACCACTGAAAAAAGACTGGCCCCATCCTCCTGACACCCACCCTTTAAGTATTTATAAGTATTGATAAGATCCCCTCTCAGTCTTCTTTTCTGCAGATTAAAAAGCCCAAGTCCCTCAGCCTTTCCTTGTAAAGTGAGAAAGTGTCGTGGTCTACAAATTTGACACAGTTGGGAACAGTTTTCCTATTCTTGTTTCTGCAATATTTGGACATCTGAGCTCCTCCAAGTTCCCTGTTACCTGCCACTTCATTCTCTCCTCTCCAGCACGTGAAAAGAGTCAGTGGGGGCCCTTCCAAAGGAGCAAATTCTTCTTCTAGCTGGAGATAGAAGGTTACTGATGGGACTGGGTAGGAAAATGGGACCTGAGACCCTGAGGGGAACTTGGTGTAGGGGAGAATGAAGGACTGTAAGATTTTGTAATGTCTGCCAGTGGGGTAAACACTGGAGAAGGAGGTAGAAGAATAGCAGATCCCAAATATTTATTTTTGTGCGTTCATTTCTAAGAGGTTCGGTATTTGTCTTATAGCAGATGTGCAGTGGAACCTAGCACCTGAAAAACACAGTTATTCTCCCCAGACTGTTGTGGTTTTATTTAAGTAAACATCATGATGGATTTTTTCTCTCAGTATCATTTTTGAGTGTTCTGAGGCCTCATCTCTTGTGAAAGGCAACAGAGTGAGCCGGGTAAGTAGTATTCTAAAACCTCTGAAAATAATGAGTCCAAGTTTAATTGTCTTACTCTATTTTTATTTATATATGCTGGGAAGAAAAAACAAATCCTCTGAGTTATAATTCCCAAACTTTCACTACAAAATCATATTTTTTCTTTAGACAACTCTTTCTGAAGCTTTGGACAAGAGGCTGCCTAAATAGAAATTTATTTCTGTAGTCAACCTCTTCTTTTACTATTATTTATTTCATTTATTTTTCTGCTCTTGCCACCTTTGCCACATTTTGCCTCATTTTGGAGAGAAGGCACTGAAGTAGCATGGGAACTGCTGTTTTCTCAGGATCTGGAAAATTGCCAAATACTATGCTAGGTTACTTATCGTTCTAAGAGATCCAATCTGATTTTAAGATCATAGTCAATGAGGTCTGGCTATGTAACCAGAAGTTTGAAAGCCTGCATGATCTAAACTGGACCTCTTGTGAGTTCTATATCACCATAAAACGCAAAGCAGATATTTTTCTTTTGCTGCAAGTGTTTTTTGAGAAGAATTCATGGAACTTGCACAGGAAAAAATCTCTCTTTCACGTTGGCTTCATTAATCCTCCATTTTCCACAGCAAAATACAAATTAATTTTATGTAGCAGAGAGCTAAAAATCAAAGGTAATAAAACCTTGCAGGTTACTTCTAATCTTCTCCAGTGTGTCTGACTGCATCACATTATCGATGGAGAAAAGATAGTTTCCATTTCAGCGCACGGTCTTTTTCAGTTTTTTTATCATATAACCTCCTGTTTTTATGAGGAAAATTACCATGCTCTCATTTATTTTCTCTGCCACTTTTTATCATCCCAGAGGTGAAAAATTCTGTGCCCAGTGATTCCTGTCCAGTAGCTGCTCTGAGAATTCTTTTACATACTTTTTCAGTGAGATTTTTCTTCTTTAATTCATAACCAAAAGCTACTGTAGATAATGCTGTGCAAGCAATGTATTGTATGTGCTAAATAAAGCTGCTGCCTTCTGCTATGATTTGTGACTGAAATTACACCTCAACAAGTGGAGAAGGTCTAAGAGATGCAGCCAGCAAAGGATCAAAATCTTGTCTACTCAGATTGTGACAGTTGATTCAGGTAAGATTTGTTCTGTTGGACAAGTTCAGATGCCTTCTTTGATTGCCTCTCCTGAACACTGCCACACGTGGGAGATGGGTGTCTGAAAGCTCAAACTGCCTTTCCACGTGCACAGGTTCTCGGAGCTTCCAGGCTCATCAGAGAGCACAAATCAACTGCACAAATCAACTGTAAAGACTTTCTAGTTGACCCTCTTGCAAAAGGAGGTCCATCCACATCTTAGATGGAATTAGAAGGTGTGAATTTTGGTCATCATGTTTGCAGTAAAGTGTCTTTACTTTCACCAGCAGTCCTACTTACATTTGTTCTGTTTCTTGTATCTGCGTTCGTTATTCCTGAGGGATTGCTTTAGTGTTAGACTGTGAGGGTGATGGACATGGACAACAGGTTTCAACAACAGGGTCCTAGAATATGTTCTAGAACATGTATTTAAAGCCTTAAAAAATTGACCTTTTTCAGTTTTCAAAATTCCAAACCACCTAATTTTCCACAAAGTCAATGGAAGTTAACCTCCGTGGTTGAGGGGAGGATTGTGGTGAGCACACAGAGGAGACAAACGCTGCGTGCATGTGACAAGCCAGTGTGAGGTTAGGTGGCCGATACCACTTGTTGCAGTTGAAAATGCAGATCTGAGTATCAAGGCACATTTTAAGAGCAAATCTGTGCCACGAAAAAATCTTGTCATGCAAATATCATCATTTTCACCCATTAAGTTTTTAGCACTCAGGATACATTTGGTCTATATTTCTAAGTATCTTACAGGTGAGAAAGCGTCTTGGAGGCAGAAGATAAATGCTGGTGTCTCTCTCCATTATTAAATGCCTGATAGAAAAGGGCAATGCTTGTTCAGTCACATGGCAGTTGTGCATTGCATTTATGAGGCTAAACTGTTAGTGATTCATAGCTGTCTCATTTTGGATAGGAGAGGTAACCTGTTAGGTCCTTGTGAAAGGCTGAGCCTCTTCCATACCACTTCTTCATTCATATCTTTTGGGGTAGTGGTGACAGTCTGTGTAGACTGCATCATCTTGTCTATGTCTGTCATTTGTCTTGTAACTGTTAGGTATCCATATAAATACATGGCCATGGAAATATAATTGAATGAATTATACAATAATTTTATTAGCTGACACAAGAATCAACTTCTACACTTTTTTCCCCCAGAGAAATACCATGACATTTGTGTAGATGTGAATTAAAAATGCCATATAGATAGAGCCTGGACTTCTGAACTCTGTTGAAAATGGAATATATATAGCTGTCAAAAACAGTAACAAAAAACTAGGCAGTGAGGAGGCAGATCTGTCATTCAGACTGATTGGGCTTACATACATTCACCACTTTCTGTATCTTGCACTATACAGTATTTGATCGTCCAGACGGCTTTTATCAACTGTTCAACTGACAGAAGTCCATTGAAAATTGGCCTAACGGTGTGTGAATTACCGTGCTATGATTCCTCAGGCACCCGAGGGCGGCTGTTAAAGGCTGAATCCAATTCACCTCTCTGCTCATGTCAGACTAAGCAGGTGTTACTTCTGTTTTTATTTGTTTCATCTGATTATTCATTTAACAGAAATGGCCAAATAAAAAACCCTGACAACTTCTCTTAGCTAAAGAGAGGAGAATTTGCTGGAATGGAGTGTTTACTCCCTCCCTAATGTCAGTTTTGTTTCCATTCCTTTAAAACGCATATCCATTTTCTCAAAGTCTAAGTTTAAAATTAAGTTTAGTTTTCTCAAACAGCTAGTTGTCTGTGCTGTTTCCGATGCAAGCCAGGCTTGAGTCTTTGGTTTATATATTCTCATGTCCATAAAAAGACAAAAGGGATCAGGGGAAATTAAAACAGAAGTTCCTTATGTACAGGAGAAAGTTCTACAGGTGTAAATGGCTTCAGTCAATTGAGTAGACTTTACTTTGATATTTTGTTATTCCCAAACTTCTGTGGCTACTTCTAGAGTGCTATTCCTGCTGTTTGCCAGCCCTTAAAAATTTACAAAGAGCAAAGACTTTTTGCATGAGGAGATTCATCTCTGTTTCCTTGTCCTTTCCTGTTTTCAAGATCAGCCGCTGCCTGGCGGGGAGCGTGCTGTTAGCTCACCCTTCTCCCTGCTACGTAAACTGCCTACTGCCTTCCTGTAAAAGGTGAGGCTCTTAATAGGCAGTTAAATTGATAGAATCTAAGTAGCACAATGCATGTGGTGTGTTACACAATTTATAATCGCACCGAACATGAAATGCACACGGTGTTTGACACAGGAACCACAGCTGTGAGCGTAAGGCTCGCTGTGCTCAAGCCCACGTTGAAGCAGCACCTTTTTTCCGTTCTGCAGCAGTCGGAAATCTGTGTATTAAATTAAGGGCGGTATTTCTAGTCCTTTATTCTTTTGTGTATCTGTATATCTTCAAGAGTCTAAAATCATAACTCATATCTGCAGTTTTCTTTATAAAGCAAAGTCTTTGATTGGACAAAGTTTTAATGTGCACAATGCGAAGAGGGATATTTAAATCTCTCCTCACTGCTTAAGTTCTAAGTCAAGCTTTCTAGTCTTTGGCTGAAGTCTGTAGCAAATCAGGTTGAAACCAGGGAATGCAATGGCTAATAATTTAATCTTTTGAGAGGAAGTTTCATCCTATGGGGAAATGTTCCCATTTAAAAGACTGAATTCTAGGAGGTGGGACCTGAATCTGATATCAAACATTGGTGCTGTCACTCATTGGCTTGAGTCACTGCAAGACTAGATTGACACTTGTGTGAAATGGGTGTTAGTCCTTTCATGCCTGAATCTAAGCTTGATTGTCTAGAATGGATTTAGACATATCATTTGGATATGTCTAAATTAGGTAATAAAAATTGCTTTGTTTTCCTGGCACAATTGGCAAAGAACTGGAACTGGAGAGCATCTTAGTTGATACCCCAAATCCCAAACAAATCCCAGTGCCTGATAGGAGAGCTCAGGCATAAGTTTAGCATCTGTGACCACTTCTCTTGTTCTGGGTTATCCGTGGGCTTCTGGGTTATCTACAAAGAAATGGCAAAAGCACCCACGTGCTATCAAACCAGGTACTCTAGTTCATTTTGTGAGGTCTCTGAAATTATGTGAGTACAAATATTTGTCAGAACTGGTCTTGGCTATTTACTGCTTTTAAACAATTGGACGACCCTCATACTGCTTCCCTAGGTGCTAAAAATGAATGATAATGCCAGACTACTTCGTTCATTGTTACTTTTGAAAATCCCTAATCAAAACAAGTATAAGTGCTGATGTGTGCTCAGCGGTGGAGTTTTGTGTGTTCCTTAGAAAGATGATATTCCCTGGAGAGAGAGGAAAGGATTAGAAATGATAACCACTTTTTAAATACATCAGCTTGCTCATGTGTGTGGCGTTTTTTATCAGCTTTACAGCAAAAGCTTCATTTGATTTGTGCAGGGATGTGGATAATAAGGAGAGAGGCCAGCGAGCTGATTTTTATAGTCTGTTTGTAGCTTAAACAAAGATCTGGGATTTTGTGGATAAAGACCAACTGAAATACAGCAGATTATGCAGCTTTGGGTTTTTTTTCAAAGGTTTGTTAATTTTTCCCCCCACATAGCCTGATTTTCATGTGTCCACTCCACAGGAAAACAAGGAGTTTTAAAACAGAATTTGTGGCAGAACTTCATCAAATCCCGCTCCTTGACTGGGCTTGATTATTTGTATTGAGGAATGTGCCATGCTTAGGCACTGTTGCATTTGTGATAAACAGGGTTTGAACTTAGACCACCATGATATTAGCAGGCATGCTTCTCATTGCTAAAATGCCACTGTTCTGGGTAAAATCCTTGAAGTCAAACAAGAGGTGGAGTGAGCTGCTGCCTTCACTGGAGGGCGAATATAAGTCAGTGACGTGGCTCCAGTTTTTCTGTGGCACAGGTAGAAAGCTGGATGAAAAGTGCTGCCTTGTCTCCTGTACAGGAGCGGAACCCACAGCCCTGGCAACTGATTTCTCAGTGCAGGCAGAAGTAGCATTTTCCCTTTTTTCACTTCATTTCTTGTGAACGTTGTATACTTTATGCTTATGTTAGGATCGCATGAATGCAAAGTGGTTTCTGGATGCTGAGAGCTAAGTGAGAATTGCTGTTGAAGTCCAGCGCTGAGGCTCCTACACAGACTCTGCAGTTCACAGCTTGCTTCCTTGCGAAGCTGAACAAGATGCCTTCACAACAGGGCCGGGACCTTCTGCATTGGACATTAGCTGGAAGTGCAAAGAGGCAGATAAATAAAAAGCATCACAAAGATCCTCTGTGTGAAAGTATCTGCGGTATTTCTAAATGCATAGCAGAAAGATAGGCAAGTGCAAGGCTGTGTCGCAGGACAACACATTATTTTTGCAATACTATTTGTTTTCTTACTCTGATGACCTTTTTTTTTGTCTAGTGTTGAAAGACATGGATGTTTTTAAAATTAATTTTTAGCTTGGTCTAGAATTTAGCTTTTTTCAGAACCTGAGAGAGAGATATCGGTCACATTTATTTTAAAATTCCAAAGGAAAAAAATACAGGAATAAAATCATGTTTCCCTGCAGCACTTGGAAAGGCAACTACTATTTCATCCACCAGGTACATGACCACCTGGAAATTTGGTTGACTAAAAATTGACTAAACAAAGTTGAATCTGCAGCATTGCAGAGAAAGCTGCAAGGATTAAGTCAGCAGCGTTCTTGCAGGCAGTGTGATTTAGTGGCCAGGGCTCTGGCACAGCTCTGGGGACAGTGTGAGGAGACATAGGTCTCAACTTTTATAATTTGTAAAACAAGCAAAGCAATGCTTTTGACTTATGTGTTTTAATTTTTCGGATACGACTTAGATACTTCACATTTTCAATGAGCCATCCTTTTTTTTCCCCCCCTTTAAGCAGGAAATATCAAATTGAAAGAGGTGGTAGAGGCAAAATGGAGTGTTCTTAAATAAACTAGAGCTACTTGTAGGAAGATTGAACCAGCTGTCAGTGACTTAGAACAGCTAAGGGATGGGAGCTGATTTTGCTCTTAATAGCTAGACTGCCCCTCGTTTTAGAAGTCGGCTAGATATTTTCAGCTTATGTTTGCAAATTTGCCATCTTTGCCGTAGTCTTATCATATCTCATGTACAACTGATACCCTGATGAGAGATTTCTGAGGACAGCTCAGCCTGGCTGATCAATTACTGCATATTCAATCTGTAAAGCACTTTGGGCTCTTACTGAGGTTAAGATGCTGTGTTTTCCAGAGCTAAGGGTCAGACTCTGATGCTAGTCCTCATATTAGCTAGTACCTAATCCTGTATCAGCTTCAGTGGGGATGTGTGTGGAATGCAATATTATTAAACATGAGTTAAGGTAGCTGATGTAATCCTCAAAAAAATACATATCAGTAGATATGGTTAAAAAAACAATGCCTTTTATAAAACCATCATCTATACATGAAGAGGAAAATCTCAGAAAATAATATGCAGACCTTCAGAAAAACAGCTATTGAGACTCCACTTCCAAATGATCAATAAGTGTGTTGTGTTTTGTGGTGTGCTTTTGAATGGTACCAGGCTGTGAGTTTAGATCATGTTCAGTTCTCTTGCATGTGTCTGGCTACAAAACACAGTTCTGAATGACCTGCTTTTTATTTTGGTGATTTTGAAAGGACTGAAGTAGTGGGGCTGCTGTTGAGGGACTGCCAGCAAACTGCCGTCCTCAATTATATCTGGTCTTCTTCAGCTTCTGTAGGGTAAAGTCACAAAGTCCCTTTAAAAGCCTTTTTTGCTCTACAGGAAATGCCATGTTTAAGATATAGCAGTGCATCTGTCATAAATTGTTCAGTTATGGGGCAAAACATTGCTAAGGGAGGTAAATTTGGTCTCTGGGAAGGAGATGAAATAGAAAGCAAGCTAAGAGTCTCCTACATAAACGAAAGAATTAGTATCAAAAGGATAATTGTGATGGTGTGAGACAAACCCTGTGTTGCTGTGACTTTCGTACAGCTGGCCACTGACATTCAAGCTCAGGTTGTGCTGGATACATAAAGGCATATTTTGAGGACTTGATCCAAAGGGAAAAGCTTCCAGTGGGACTGGCTCCATCAGGACAGGCTTCAGCCCCGGACTAGACAGGAGATGGTATGGCCACATTAATACCGTAGGGCCTGAAGCAGAGGTGTGTTTCCTTTCCTATTTGTGATGAGCATTGGCCTGGCTACGCAGGGTGAGGAACCCCCTGCTCTAGGCAAGGACATCCTCCCTATGACGCAAAGTCTTTAGGTCAGCACCAGGGGGAATTAATTACCGGAGATCTAGCCTTGCTGCTAGCCAGAAGGTTCCCACGTAACTGTGTCCCGTTTTTTAAGAAGTGGGTTATCTCGGCTTAACTCAGCATGGTGACTTCATTAGGGACCTTTGAAGGTACCCGTGTGCTTGCTCCTGCCAGTGGAATAGGCGCTCTATGTCTCCAGCCCCCGCTTTGTCGCAGGCCAGGAGCAGAGGATGCCCCAAAGTTGAGTAGTGGTGGCAATCCTCGCTCCTCTGCATTTCCCGAGTGCAGCTTCCAAGTGTGCCAGTCAGCAGGAAATAATTCCTGTGTCTTACTGTCTTGTTCTGCGCGTTCCATTGATCTGCTCAGCACTTCAGAAATGGTAGAAACATGACCTTTCCCATGAATTTTTAACATAAGAGCCCTTACCTTGCAAACTCGTCTGCCTCTGCATACCCTAGAGGGCTAAAGTCAGAGCAGCTTGATAGGGTGGCAACAAATGTTAGCAGAGATCATCCTGAATTTGGCAGAACTGACGCCTAAATGCTTTCTGATTCTTTCAGAAATGTCCAAAAATGTTGGGATTTTTCTCTTTTAAATGTATTAAGCAGAATCAAAATTTTAACCTTTGCTTTAAATTAACTTTCTGACCATACAGCAGTAATTTCAACCTGTCTTTCTTAGTCTATAAAGTTAATTTTTAATGCTTCAGTTTACAATTTGGAATAAGATTTTATGATGTTCTATTACTGTACATCAATTTGACAAGATTCTGCTATTAAAGTTAAATGTTTTAACACACATTTATAGTTGGAAACAATCTCTGTTATTGTGAGATTGTTTAGCAATAAATGCAAGCTGAAATAAGTAAATTTTATCTGTTGTGAAAATAGTCTGTCATTGTTAAACAAAATTTCTATTGTACAGATATTATTTACTATTATTTGAATTAAAAAGAACAATTTATTTACATTACAAACTGTAAATTTAATTTACTGTTAAACAGTTAAATTACAGCATTTGCGAAGCTAAGCTGCCAGTAATTTGACCATAAATATGCGATTTTTTCCCTGAATGCTTTACACAAAACATTATGAAAAAGCATACATTACAAGAATCCAGAGAGGGAGTGCAATTCAACCTCTCCTAATTTTTATCTGAAAATCTATCCATTTTCAGCATGAGAACGTAAGGTGCAATAATGTATTCAGAGTGGTAGAACAAGGGATTCTGACGGCTTTCAGCGTCTAACACCCTTCTTAATGCTTCTAGGTTTTGATCCTTTAAGATATCATCTTGAAAATCATTGTGCAGGAAAGTCACTATAATGTACGTGATACAATGCAGCTGGTATCTGCTTTCGTGCATTTGGGTTTTAACTGCCCTTTTTCAAGTGCTTTAAACTCATACGTGTTTTTGAACTGGTTTCCATAGTCAACAGTTACTACTGACAACAGTTTTCATATCATTCACCAAGGTCTGTGTTGTACGAGGTGTTGACTGCTCTGGTGCTGACCTCACAAGGGTTACCTCAGCTTTGACCTGAGCATCATCTCTGTCCCCTACTGTCTTGGTGCGGTGCTAGCAGAAGGGCTCACATCTGGCTGCTGGGTTTGGGGAGGGAGCAGCCTGGTGCACAACAAAATAAGAGACCTGACCAAGACTTGGCATCAACAAGCCCCGAAAATGAAGAAGGTCTAAATAGAGGCTCTAACCCTTCCTTGCTGTCCATTCTGGCTTCCAAACTGGAGGCCTTCAGTTCAAATTCTTGCTGGCGTATGCTTCTGGATGGCTTTGTCTTCTGCCACATAAACATTAGCTCTGGTGGCATACAGAAAGGAACAACATGGTAAGGCCAGCCAGACCACTGGCAGGACTGCTCAGGTGGCAACCTTGGTTTTTGAAGGGTTAGTAAGAATCTATAAGTTCTTAGTGGGACATTGCTGTTGTTGGATGTTTTCTTCATCTCTTTTCTGCTACCGTGGAATGTACAGACCATGCACACATCATCTGCCACTTTGACACTTAATTTAAGCAGAGACGTTAAAAGATGCCAATGGCTATCAGTTAATTTGGCAGAGACTAAACAGCCCTACTGCAAGTGATCAGTTTGTCCCTTCTCAAGCCTAGGCACTTACGATTTGCATTTTCTTGTCTTAGCTGTGCATTCTGGATCTGGCCTTTGGTTTTTCTCCTACTGGTTGGACCCTTGTGGTTAATTCTGTCCCTGCCTACATAGGGACTGTTTCTCTGTATCTGTATTGTCACACTCGCTCTTGATCTTCTTCGGAACAGAAGTAAGAGTCACAATTTTTCTTATATATAACTGACCAAACAAGAAAATATTTTAAAAATTAATAACAGAGAACAAAGAGAATTTTAACATCATCAATAAATGAAAAATGTAATTGCTTGTGCAAGCGCAGTTGGAACAATTACAATTTCACCGTCTTTTCTCTGCTTCAGCTGCTCTACCCACACTCTTACCCCGTCAAAACTCTCCGATAAAAATCTCATCCTGACTTTCCATTTCCTTTAAGGTCTGCTTCTGTACCCATCACCTCTTCCATTGCTGCACACTTGACAAACCAGAACAGCATACGTCTTTACTGTGCTGTCATGTGCAAGAAGCGAATTAAAGTGTTCTGTGAATCTCACTGCTAGCTTCATTTCTACATGATGTGGTACAGTATGTTTGCACAAGCTGTGCTGCCAGATAGGACAGAGAACATATACCTGCCTTGAACACATATAGTCTTATCAAACGTTAGTTGGCAGTGGTTTTGAGTTAGATCTCCTGAAAAGAGAGATTGGATCAGTGATAAACATACTACCTGTGTTCTTCACATCTCTTTAGAGAAAATTTCCAGTCAGAGCAGAATGGCATTAGAGAGGCACCAACTCGGCCAGATGGTCATCGGCGTGGCTCTGGCTGTGTGTCCCTCATGCCCACCACAGCCCCATCCTCTTGCTGTCCCTGGTTTATTTGTAGTCAGCAGATTCGCAAGGAAGGCCTTTGTGAGTACCGACACGGGCAGCTGGCATGAACAGGTTGTTTGAGATGAGCAAACTCCTTTCTAAAGTCTGTGACAAAACATTACTTGGAGCAGTAAGAGGTCAGGATGTATCTTTTTTAACACTGGGAAAGCCTCTCATTTGAGCCATGGACGCAAATTTGCTTGGTGCTTCTTGTTCTCTTGCTCTGTGCTCCTGAGTTGCATGTATTGAGTTCCTTGCCTCACAGTAGCATGCCATGGGTACAGCTGTAAAAGGTCAGCATATAATGATATCGCAGTTTGTACTTGACGACATTTTTCACACTGGATTTTTTCTCCTAAACATTTCTGAAAAATATCACACAGTTTTTAAGCATTTCTGAGCTGAATTTGAACGAGCTGCTGTTAGGAATTCACCATTGTGCTGCTCACCCATCCCTAACCTTGAAATGTTTAAAAATAAATAAATAAACGGATTAGCATAAAATAATATAGTAACCCACAGAATTTATTTAGTTTAATTTATGCTAATCATGGCATATTGGTGCTCTGGCAGATAAAATAAAGCTGGTGGGGAAGATTGCGTCGAGGAAGCTATGACAATTAACCCTAGAAATTATCACTCTGAAAGTGGGTTCAGCTTTGCCATTGAAAAGAACCAGTCCAGCAAATTGTGTTAACTGTTAGTAATAAGATGGATTTATTAATTTTAGGGGTGTATAAATTCAAGTTTTTATTTAGATGTATACACGTAAGTACACATGTATGTTCTTAGGGATGTGTATATTCCTGTTGGATATTAGAAGTTAAAATATTTAAAAATATGAAAATACAACTTAATCCAGGAGTGAATCAGGTTATTTTGTTTAGGCTTTTAATTATTTCTGGCTTCTAATTCTAATTATGCTTTTTTCAGGTTATATAATATACCATTTAAGGAATAACTGTACATAATAAGGAATTTAATATTAGTATAGGCTTTCAGTAACATCAGAAGTAATAAAAATGACCAAGTAGAAAAGCTTGTATTTATCTTTACTGCTGTTTGATCAGACAAGGAAAGATGGACTGTATCAGGTTGCATCTGTTATAATCGTACCTTGGCTCTGGCTACCAGAGGTAGCATACAGCCCACAAAAATAAATAAAGTTATTATCATAAACTAACAACTATCTCAGGGCTTCTCATGTGCTCTAGTTTTTCTGTGTGCTGATTTGCTTTTAGATGTAAATTAACTCCTTTGGTTTTTGACTTACAAATTTCTGTAGCACTCAATGGAAACAGAATTTTAGCTGTAACTTTTATCCACACAAAATGAATTAAATTTGGGGGAGGTAGGAAGGGGGAATGTTCACTTCTTCACCCTAGACCATATTGCATAAGATAAATATCAGACAGGATTTAAGTGCAAGCAGTCTTCGAAAAGGCAAGGTATTTTTACTGTTTGCTAGGTTGGGGTTAGGATTTTTGTTGTTTTGATTCGATTTTTAAGGAGTAGTATCACAGGCTTAAAGGTGATGGCAAGGATTTTCCAAAAAAGATGCCTCAATTAAATTTTAATTTTATTTAGGACATAAGTAGGTGGCCTGATTTTCAGTATTGCAGAGCAAGCAACGGCAGTCCAAGGCCCATGAGGACAGCAGGGTACCCAGCATTTTTAGAATCCATCCATTTGTTTTTCTGCTGCTTTTTATGGTTTTAAATCATATTATCCTGAACCTTAAGCCAGTTCTCTCCTCCTGGTTGCTGCCTGCAATGTCTCAACAAATGGCGGGAGCTGAGCAAGTAGATGCCTCTGCACAGAGAAGAGTAAAACTGATGATGTGCAATTTCTCCCATATACTCAAAACAAACATGAAAACAAAGCTCATTTTCTGAAATGCCTTTTGTTTGCAGTTATTATTTGAAGCAAGGGTCACTAGCAAATTTTCAGGCACAATTAAAATCTCTTATAGATTGCATTACGTGTTGAACTTGGTGTAATAGTTTTCATTTGAACTTCTTGTTTTCAGTCACTTATACGTTGCCAGAGTGTTCATTTGGGGGTTAAAAATGCTCCCGGCTGCTTCCCTGCCTGGGAATCCCGTTTGCCAGTCTGAACAAGGTTTAAGCCATTTTCTAATACAGACTGAGATAAAACATACTTTTCCACTTTTACAGAGAATATTTGTGGACTCCAACAGCTTGTTCGGCTGTAGGTAGAAACTTGAAATTTGGCATGGAAATAGCTCTCATGAAGGAGAAGTGCTGTTACTTTTTCTAGAGAAAATTGCTTTTGATTTGACTGAGCTGTAAGCCTTTGAGCAAGTGAAAAAAAAATTATTCTCAGAGCTTACAGGGTGTGCAGCGGAGGAAAGACTGTGCATATGGTTAATTTAGTGAAAGTGCAGAGTGTAGTGCAATATGCTTCTGAAAATGGGTGGAGGCACCTGGGGCTGGGACTTTATAAGATACGAGGGACACATGGAAAGAACTTTCAATTTTTAGGGACTAAGCCAAAGGCTTCCTCCTCTCCTCAGCTCCTAGAGATCTCCTAACTGATGCTCATAACAAAAGCAAGCAGGTTTTCCTACACACACAGTCATGTTGCTCTTCCCCAGAGAAACAAAAGAAGGAGAAGACTTTGTACAAATGTTTTAAACCTCTTGTGGAATTGAAATGACATTATGGTTGCACTGCAGAAAATCCAACAGATCTATCATGCCGCATACAGCATGATCTGGGTAGCAGGGTCTGTATCTAATTTAGCGCTTGCCACATCTCCTGCCTCAATTTCTTCACTCCTAGATAATATCAACCCTACATTTAAATCTTTGAAAATCAGTCTTCTGGTATCTCGCATATTTTTAATTTCCTTTCCAATTCATTTTTCCAAGGCAAACATATTCCACTCAGTCTTTTACCAAAGCTTAATTTTATGGGTGGTGGGGGTTTTTTTGTAGACTTCTCAGAGGGTCTCTACAGTCTTCTCTTCCCTAAAGTTCAAAGTGCTCCTCTGGGTTTGATGGCACAGGACAGAAGGGATCCGTGGCATGTTCCTTCCAGAACAGCTTTTGTTGACTGGGCAGACAGCAGCTCTCCTGAGCTCTGGCATCTTCTGCCCCGGCTCCAGCTCCCCTGCACCTCCTGCCTTTCTCTCTGACCAAGCCCCGAGCTTCCTTTCATGTGCAGCTGTGTCACCTGGCTGTCACTTCATGAGCACATCTTTAGTTCCATCACCCATGAAGCAGATGAAATTGTTGAACCCAATATATACTTAAAAGGCCAGCTCTGTGACAGGCCCGAGTGCTTTACGCTCTGCAATTTTACTATCTAAAGCACCACGCAATTATAATTACTCTGACAGATGCTGATTGACACCCCCCTCCTCCAACAGGGTCAGATCCAGCCTCCCCAAAACACCCCTCCATCAACCCTGGCCGCAAACACCAGGACTGAAATCAGGCCAGTAGTTTCTCACTTGTGGGGAGGTGAGAACAAATTCTCAAATGTGGGGTGAGGTGAACAAAACCTCCCTGCAGGACCTTCCTTCACCAGAGCTTCCTCACCAAAGGCTGCAGGTGGAGACCGGAGTGCCAGACCAAGAGCAGATCCATCATAGATCTACCAATCATAGAAGGATATAATGATTTTCGTATTTCCCTTATCTTTATTACAGAGCTGCTTTCTCCACAAAAGCTGCCAAATAGACACATCATTCGCGCTTGCTCAGGCCTGCCCCTTGGCCTGTCCCGCTCCGTCAGAGCCAGTAACGGCTCCTGACCTCACTGGACTCGGTCCCTGAAGAGATTTCAGAAAAGGGATGCGTTTCTTCCTTAGGACTCTAGCTGCCAGGCTTCCCCAGTACAGACCGACACAGTATCAAAGCCAACTTATTCACTGCTAAATTAATTATGCTGTTAATTGCTTAACCTAGGGCAGACTGTATGGAAAAAAATGCTTAGTATGTGTTTGTTGGCAAGAGTGGATGGAGCTGGGCAATGGAGATGCACAGATTATGACAGAACTTTTTCATTGTAAACCATTGGAAGATAATGTACAGCTCAATGTTGCAAAATGTTCTTAATATTATTTGAAAATACAACGTCCTTTGGAATTTAGTCATAGACATGTGAGGACTGCGTAATTTTGGTAGCTCTTCACTTTTTCGTGATTAGCTGGTATGGTCTTACCATTCTCCTAGCTGCCTGGTGCTCAGAAGACAACATGGCACAAAATGGTAGTGGGATGATGGCAGTTGAAATGGTGAGCTGCAACAGCTGGATCCCGGGCCTTGAGTGTGGTTCTAGCAAAAGGACAGGATAACACTGCGAGCATGAAAAAAAAAAAAGAAAAATTTCCAAAGGTAAAACATCTCCAGCAATGTGCTGCAAGGAAAAAAAGCCTAATTAAATTGCCCAAATCGTTTTAGCCCCAGAGCTTGAAAATGTCAGTAAATAAATAATTGGTTATGCAAAGATTAGTCTTTTCTGCTAATAGAGCATAGGAGAGAAGAAGCAAAGCCACTAGGGGTTCCTTCTTTGATCCATAGCAGGTAATAAAAACACAGACGATACTACCAAAATGAAAAAAAAGAATAAATTTCCTTTGGTAGCTGTCAGTCCTCTCCTTGCTTTGGAAGGCAGGAAGGCAGGTTATCACTCGTGCATGCGTGAAATTCAGCCTTGTTTGCAGTATGATTGTATAAACGGCACTTTATTAAAAGCTAACTGTTATTTGCAGACTTTAAGTTTAAACACAGACAAGTTCAGGGATAGATATAAAATCAATATAACTCTTCAAGTATTGCAGACAACATTTTGAAAGGCAACTATTTAGTGTAGCAAGTGATTTACTGATCAGGTTGTTTTGCCGATCCCTTTGTTGCTGATTTGCTATACCTTGTCCATTAACGTGACTGCAAAATGGGACTGAGAGCTCGGTTTGGGTCTGCTCTAGGACTTTCATTTCATCCTCTGAAAAAATCGAGAGCAGCATATCTGAAAGCTTGTACAAGAGAACTCCTAACACCTAATGTGAAGGCATAATGTGGTTTTACACAAAACGTGCTGTGCATTTCAGATTATTCTTTTAATTGTGAACTGTGCTAAAAATATTGATTTCTTTTGGAACGATTAGGCGCATACAAAACTCTAGCAGTGTGTAAGCAGAAGTAATGAACTGCTGGGTTACTGACTACGCCTTTAATTGCTTCTTATTGTCTTTATATGGATTCTGATGAAATTATATAGGAATTCTGCAGTATTAATAGTGTTTTCCTCATTACATGGACTGAAGTGAGCAGAGTAGCCATGAAACAGAATGCCAATGCTTCCTCGATGGCCCTATCTTACTACATTCCTTTTCCAGCTTATCTGGTGCTGAGTACCATCTAATAGGTGAATGTCATTCATCTCAGCGACATTAGTTTGATGTCAAATGTGACTTAGGCTTTGAGGTTGATGGGATGATAAGTAGCCCACCATTTCCCCCTGTGGGAGATAATGTCTGCACCAACCTGCCTTTTTACATTCAAAGGTCATGTCCAGTTGAGAGCGCAACACGTACAAATGGGATTTTAGGTACAAATTACCTTTTGCCCCTGAAAGTACAGGGGGGTTGTGACACAATAAATATGCACGTTTTTCTTCAACTTTACCTGTTCCTGTGACTACTCAAGCACTTTAAAAAATTTACACAGCATTTGCTTAGATAAGCTTGTCTCTTTAATTAGATCCTTCCCCAAAAAAGTCAGCTTTTCAAAGCACAAGTCAGTCAAAAGAAGAAAAAAATCTGCAAACTGGACAAATGTCTTTATATATATATAGTCACTGTGATGAGCATGGTAGAAGAGCTTCTTTATGGTTTGAGGACAACAGATGGAAGTGCTTTAGAAATTTTTTTTCTGGAGAGCTTTTTAAGTAAATTCAACGATGATATATTTTTGCCCATAATTTATAATTAGTATTTTAGGTCTCTTATTTTACTACCTACTCTAGAGATCTGAAAAAATAAACTAAAGTATGAAAAGAGGACATTTAAATACATACTGATACAGTGCTGAAAATGCAATGGGAAAGATTCTTATCACTTTCCACATTTTATTATGAAAATATTATTTTTAATTGTGGTATTTGATGCATAAGCACCATATTTTGGACCAACATGAGTTTTAACAGGTGAGGCATCATTTTACCCAAGGAAATATGGACTTTATGGCAGTATCACTGCCAGACCTCTAACTGCTGTTACCGTGACACTTTATAGTGACACTACTGACCACCACTGTCATGGGTGTAAATTCTACGTGCACTGAGCTTTTATACACAAGTTGAAGGGTGAAGGAGGGAGGAGGAAGAGGAGACAAAGCTGTACAATGCTTCATGACTGGCTTAAGGGATATTAAATCGACCTTAAATCCTTGCCAACCGGTTAGATGGATAGCGCACTGTTTCTAAAATTTGCAAGTCAAAGGGAGACAGGCCTAAATTCTTTCCGCTATGAAACCCCCACAGTCCTCTGCCTTTCAGGCAGAAGCAAAAAGGAATGGAAAATTCCAAACTAACGAGCGCTTCATTTTTTTTTTTCTGCAGTGCCGTGCTTAGAAAAATTGCACTCTTTTTTTTTCTAAGGCAAAGAAGTAAAATTAAAGTTGTATGACTGTTATAAATATTACATGTTCAGGGTATCAAGAGTACCTGTAGTTCTCTGGTTTCTGAGGGTGTTTTTGAATTAACCCTTTTATAGATACTGGGTGTTGGGAGGAAAGGATAATATTCACGCTTAGTCAAATGTTACACTATCTATTAAAGAGAAAGTATTCTATCTTAAAGGTGCACTCATTGCAGTGATAATTTGTGGTGTTTGTATATACACTTGTTTGCATGACTGTTTTGTAGAAGTGCCCTGTAGAGCACTGAGAGAAACAATGTCTTGGCCAAGTTTGCCTGACAAGCCAGAGATGGAGCAAGAAATGGAACCCATTGTCTTCAGTCCAGATTCTGTGATGCTTCATAATTCTTTCAGTTTTACTGAATATTAGAGACTGGTCAATGTAGATGTTGGTTCTATATTAAATACATGTGTATTCAGCGGCAGAAGGATTCAGGGTTCAGGAAACGGTGAACTTTCACTGAATTTCTGAAAGGCTGAGACAAATAGGCTGTCCTATTTCATTGACATGGCTCAGAAGAACTTCTCACTGGTCCTTTGGGAGGAATAATGTAAAATGGAAGGAAGTTGGAGCTGCCAAATTCCTTGGCTGAGATGTCCTAAATCTGAAGGACCCATGCAAGCAGGAATGGAGCATGCAGGGAAGCTCTCCTGCTGATCCAGACAAGAAACGTGCCCTGTGCGGTGCGCTGGTGTTCAGGCAGTAGATGTTGCCTGGAATTTACTTTGTCATGAACTTCACTTTAGCTGAACACTGCTCTTGCAGGGGATGAGATGCTCCCAGATATGCTTCCTACATGGTTAAAGCTCATGTGTAGCTTTCTGCTGGGTGTTGTATAAGTGGTGGAAAGACTCTCTATGTCCTCATTTCACATATTCACATCTTCCTACATAAAATCTATCTTTAATTTAACCCATACTGTCCAGATTACAATGCTTAAGAAGAACTTCCATCCTAAGCCAAAATAATGTATACTGTCCAATTCTTTGTATTTCTTCTTGTGATACTGTGGATAATTTTTTAAAGCTGCTTCACTTCTGCTTTTCCATTGACTCCAGTGAATTTACTCGTTGGATCAAACTTTTCCCATTCATCATAATACCCCAAGCAGACACCCCAACATCTCTCTGCCTGTCTCCAGTCTTCATTTTGCAAGCTGCTCACAGCCAGTAATAATGATGTCTTTTCATTTTCTTATTGATCTTTCGCTGTCTTTGGGCTGGTTGATGTTCCCACAATTTAGGTAAATGCTACCCTATTTAAATAAATAAACAAACACATTAAGTAGATTGTCAGGTATTAAGGTAGACAAGACATCCCTAATGTAATTATTGTTCTGTGCATTAGTGCTTCAGGAGTGGATCTTTTTCTGTGTATGGCATTGTAAGACTGTTTTGGGGGAAATCAATACCAACTCTTAAATTCACTATTCTCTCTTTACTGAAGAAGGAATCAGTGATCTTTGAGAAACTGTACCATTTTGGATAAACATAAATAGCTTTACTAGTTTTGTCACAGGCAAGAAAAACAAGTTGAAAATATGCTAAATTTTGTATTTAATTTATGTGGCAGCTCTTAAACATTCCCCAACATGTCTGTCTCTTTAAAGTATTCACTTGCTTCAGAGCTATTTTTGCCTCTGACCACTATCTGATGCGAAATTCACATGTGCTAAATATACCCATGATAATAATCTTATTTTCAGTCCTCCACTAAAAATGCTGATGGCCTGAAAGGGATTTAAGTCCTCAGTGTAGCTTCCCTGCCATTGTTTTTCCAGTGGATTTCAGGGGAAAGAAATGGTTAGAATGCGAAGCAATAAATATTGCTGTAATGTTGTTTACCAATCATTTTGTCAATATAACAATAATATAGCAATAACAGTATATATTATAATAACAACGATGTTTGTCTCACAAAGGACTCTTAGTGAACAAGTGACTAGAGAAAGGGGTTGGGAGAAACGAATTGCACACACATATAATACAGTTGCAGGTGTGAGTGGTATAATTCCACCCATGTGATAAATTGGTGACGGAAAGGAGAGTTGCAAAATTGTTGAGTTGCTCAACCAAACTTCATTTGGACCTGACTGATTTTCAGGTCTCTGGGCTACTGCTTGAAATACAGACCATGGCAGACCTCTGAGAGCAGTGTACATGCTCTTAGCCTGAAGTCAGTGACACTATTGCAAAGTCACCTCAGAAAGAGGGGATATTGGAATCCAGTTTTCTTCTGGAACAGATCTAAACACCACTTTCCACTCATTATTTTGGCATATTTAGGGTAAATGAGGTGTGCATGTATGACTATGTGCCATGTTTTGGTAGCTGGACCACAGCTCGATCAGAACTCTTCTGTTGTTTCTATGTTAGTCCTTTAGCTGAAGAAGTCGAAATTTTAGTTCTTGTGTCCGGCAGTTCCTGATTTAGCTCAGGTAGATGATAGACAGGGCTCAGGTACAACTGCGCTGCTTGTAAGTCCTGAGCCTCTCTGCTGGAATGCCTTGCAGAAAGAAGGCACCCTGATACATGGTGCATTCCACCTTAGAAGAGTTTTTGTAGCCTACAGGTAGCAATGTCTGTATTTTTCTCTCTCTTTCTGCCTGAGCCGGTCTACACAGAAGGCAGCAGCATCCTGGTGTCCACCAGACATTTCTGTGAGCTGAAACAAGAAAGCTCTAAAAAGATTCTGCAGGATGCAAACCTCTCAGATTACCAATGAAAGAGTAAAACAGTCAAACAAACAAAAACCCCAAACAACAATAAAAAATGACTAATCACAAACCCCCAAGATTTAAGAATCTGGCCATTATTGTTGGAAAAAGGTGGAGGGGAATAAATGTGGGTGTTACACCAACAGTGTTTTATTCCTGCATTGTTTTTGTGATTAAGGCAATCTGGCAGAGTGGGATTATTTTTGAGAGCAATAGGGAAGATCTCAGCCAGTGTCTGGAGAATATAAGACGCTGGTTTTGTGAGCTCCAAAGAAGTCAGGAATCAATTTAACGAACTTACTTTTCCAGTAAGGTTCATTCTCAAATGTTTAACTAGCATGGCCAAAACTAACTGCTTATAAATGACAGATTACTCTCCAAAATAGCATAAGATTTAAAGAAAATAATATTTTTCAATTTTGTCACTGGATTTCAAACATTTTGAGTGTGTGCTGGTTCAGTTTTGGTTTTCTTCTGCAACCACTAAATCTGTAAGGATTTTCTTTTTATCACATGAAGGCTGATTCTTATTCCGGAACCTGCTATTTAAGAAAGTCATCAGCTAGCATTTGACTTTCAGTAAAATTATCAGCTAATCGTTTATGGTAGACTGCATTCTTCAGGGCACTATCAATGAGCCACAGAGATGCTCTCACCCACAGGCCACCATTTCTGACTCCCATGAGACAAAGCTGATACAGTCATGCAGAGCATGAGTTTTGCTAGAAATTTGAAATAGCAAAACTGTAGTTGCTGCACACATATCAGAGTTAGATGGAGAAAATTAAAAAATCAAAACAATGATCAGGACCTAAACGCTTAATTTAATTTAATTTAATTTTAGATTTGTGCTCAGACCTAAGCATTTGTAACTCTGAGGCTTAATAAAGATAATAGCTATCCTTTTCTACCATGATTAGTTTTGGGGTTTGTGAGCAGTTCCTAAATTTGATCTGTGAGGGTCTCCACTTTTGCGTGCTTATTCGTGGTGGTAGTTCTCCTTGAAGATTTGAATGAAGTTTGGGTGGTATTTGCAAATCCCTGTCCATCAAGGCAATTCCAACCGTAGTAGGAGTTACATAATCAAGAGCTCTATCTGAATATTTAGCCCTGAAATTAAATAATAATTCCAATTATAAATCATAATTATTTTACTTAATTACTTATCATGTCAGAAGATACAGATAGATAAATGGGTCTTTCTGGTAACATTCTGAATAAAAGCGTAATTTTAGTGAGCAGGTGAACATTATCTTCCTTCTACTAACAAACTGACAGAAAACTACAATGCAAATGTATTCTCATAATTTGAAAACACATTCCTTCAACAAATATTTGACTTGGGTTAAGAAGTGAGGAAGATTATAGCTATCTCTTGTTGTTTTATACTCAAGTGATGTTAGTTATCTAACAGGAAAAATTAGGAATGTGGCAAAGAACTGCACAGAATTCTGTGTTATAGAAGCACATTGTGTTTAGGAAATCTTATTCTCTTTTATCTACGTTAGGTGAAAACAAATCACATTTATCTTTGGTTTCTTTATGGTGCACTCCACTACCTCACATGAAGGTTTGTCACAATTTAGCAGTACCGATAAAAGTTTGAGCACATATTATTTAAAGAAACTATTCTGTAGCCTAACCTAATTCCAGGTCTTCTTCATCTTGAAGTTGCTTTCCTGCTTAAATGGAATTTGGTTATTTATATAAATAAATTCTGATTATTCGTCTGATTCGTGGACATACAAAAATTGCTTTGTGCCAGTTCTTGGAGGCTAAGTTAGCCTCCTAGTGTGGCGTGAACCTTCAAATATGATGAGGTTGTAAGACACATGCTTCATTTACTAGCTCATTTTACAAACTCTGAGGATTTTCATCCTTAGGTAGGGGAAAATGGGCATAGGCTTACCGCCCTTTTAAACCAAAAATTAGTCAGTCAAGTGACTCATAGAAATATTTAGGTTGCTAGGGTTGTCTGAAGGCTGTCTGGTCCAAACTTTGTCTCAAAGCAGGGCTAACATCAAAGCTAGAAGGTATTCTGAAAGATTTAAGTCTGCAATCTGGTCAGTGACAAAATAACCTATTCATTATTAATTTTATTTTAAAAATTTATGTAGTTTCATTTTCCTTTATAAAGGAAAATAAGTGACAGTTCATCCAGAAATAAAATAGTGCGTCTTTAAAGCACAGGTTTCTGTATTGTATAACACAGTCTGGATTATCTCAGTCTTAGCTCAGTGAAATCCTATCACGTTGTATGTACAATTTGCTAGACTCGTGGTATGATTAATACTTCAGCTTGCTACACTTGCTAAAAGATCTAGAAGGAAACCAAACCATTCCTTTTCATTTTCTAGATAAATAATCTGAAAGGCTGCAGGAGATCTCTCAAGGCAGAGACAGGAATTGAGCTGATAGGTCCAACTTTTATCCACTAGTTTCGGAAAAACCATGTTCTTTCTGCTTGGCTGTCCTCCCCATACACAATAAAATATATGGTTCTCCCATAACTAGAAATAAAATATCTGATTTCTGTTTCCTTCACTACTGTCTAGTAACTGTAATAGGAGGTAATTGGTCATTTTTCCATCTAGCTCTTAATTCATAACTTGTTTGGGCATTAGAAGTTCATGGTCAGAAATTGAGAGTGCACGTAAAGAAACAAGATCACGGAGTTTTCAACAGGACAAGACAGGGCTGAAAAAGAAATCAAATTGAGTTTACTGATTTGACAGCATGAACAAATCTTCTGCAATGAACACCAATGTTTTGCAGTAAAGTTTTATCTTAATCTTTCAATTGAAATCATCCAATTGAATAAGAGTATTTTACATTTCAACCACTTCTCAGACTTGTATTTATGCACATTTCTCCTAGTGGTATTGTAGATAGGGAGCTGTGAAAGCAGTTATCCATTATCTTTTGGCCTCAGTGGTCACTTTGCATTGTTTTATGTTGGTTAACTTTTTCAGAGCAGTCCAAAAAAAGGAAGGGGGATATTGAGTCCGTGGTGGTGATCTAAGAACTTAAAAATTATGGGTCTCGGGGCCTTTCAGCCCTAAAGACCAGCTGTGCTAATTGTACACTGACTGCTTCTCCTCCCTCTCTTCTGCCTCTGGTGGTGCCACAAATTTCTGTAGAGCTGAGCTTCAGTTCATTGCCATCAGAGCTTCAAAACCACTGGAGTGAGTCTTCCTCTTTCCCAAGTATTGAAGGCAAATGGGAGCATAATATGGACAACGGGCTTAGGCAGCTGAGGCCTTTCCAAATGAATGCCAAAAGTCAAAAACATTTATATCAATCATGTGGAATGTTTTATTCCTATTGATAGATACAACCCCTCTCTCTTTCCCCTCCACAAGAAAGAACTTCAGGCTTAACTGAACCCCTATAGGATTGACCATCTGAAAAAGGAGGAAAGCAACGATAACAGAAAAAGAACTCAAACAGGGGAAAGGGAAAAACAAACTGGAGATGTTCCCAAAGCAGCGTATAAGCCCTTCCAAAATGTCACTAAGTTATTCTCATAAAGCACCTTAGATCTAGGTTTTGGCACTTTTCATCCAATGTTTTCTTAAGCAAGAAAGGCTCTGGTGAGACTAGTCATTTTGAGGTTTTTTGGTCGCTCCCTATCTAATATTTGGAGTATTCATCTGCCTCTTTCCACACTTAAACTTGGTGATGCCTTTCATTTACCTTACCAGAGACCTGGGAAGGAGGAGTGTTTCATTCCCTCAATGAACGTGGTCTCAGCTGGGAACACGTCTCCTTCTCTGTGTCTCTTCAACTTCACATCTACGTATCTTCCAGCATGTTTTTAAGGCCAGGAAGTTCAGCAAGGAGAGAATCATGTCTGCACTTGTACCCATGGGTTAAAGGAATTACAGCACAGAATGATTTACAGGTATTTTGTAAAAGGCAGTATTTTGAGGCATGCACAGTTCTTTTTCTTTTTTTTTTTTAAAGAACAAGCAAAGAGCTGTAGTAATTACCTTCAGTCAGCATAACCCTCACCACTCATTGCTGTCACAGAATAGAAAAATATTTCTTCTTTGTATTTCTGGATGCAATGTTTTCCACTTTTAACTGCAGTATAAAAGGACAATGATTTTCTTCTCCACCCCCAGAAGAGTGAGAGATGAATGTTTAATTAGAGCCAGAATTTGTAATGTTCACAGAACAATTTTTCCCCATAAGTGTCTCCGCTGATATAGATACCGTTTGTAGCTCATCTCCATACGTCCTTACTATCTGCAACAACAGAGCCTTGCTGCGGTTGCTGCATAAGCAGGTTTTGCTTTTTTAATAAGGAGAAGGGAAGTCTTGTGGTTCATCCCAGTGGTGCAGTTTAAGAGAGAAAGAAGAAATGAGGCAAACAAGGGCAAAGACAAGATTCTTTTAACCCTCTGATTGCTTTTGTTGCTTCATTTACAGCGGTGACAGAAATTTTGACAGTTTGCCTGATGCACCTCATTCCCCCTCACTGCCCAGAAATATCAACTGGGTGCTGTTAAATGACTTTTACCTGGCCATTTTTTTTTCTTGCATTATTTGTCGTAGTTCGTTATCTGTTTTGACTATTGGCTCCCTTAGATTGCCTCAGCAAGTCAAAAAGGAGGGGAAATAGCAAACTCTCCAAATGGGATCAGCTCAGCGGGACCCCGGTGAGAGAAAACCTGCTGAAGGAAAAAAGAAAAGTTGTGGGGGAAGCAGAGGAGAAGGAAGACCAGGACACCAACTGCATCCTGTTTAAAACCTTCTGTAGAAATCAGCAGTTGTTTTCCTTAACTTTTGCCCATATAAAGCAGCTGTAACTGAGATACCATTGTTTGTGAAGGAGCTCTTCGCTGCAGCTGGTGCAGGAAGTGATTTTCCGTAGTCTCCTGAATCTTTCAGGAATGGGTGGTTCTCTCAGGGCTGTGTTTTTAAGGTGGGTTTGCCTGGCAGACGCTGCACTGACCCGCACGCTTTGCATCCTAATAGCCAATTTAATTGCTCGTCTCCAATTCCAATGAAACGACTTACAGAAAGGCAGTGCAATGTTGCCAGGCATAAAATCTAAACCCCACAGAGGGGTGGGATATAGGGAAAGGTGTGATGTTCATGCTAATCACTAATTCCAGTAAAAATGAAATATTGGGGAGGGAGGGTTATGTGATCGCGAACATATTGCTGGAGTGGAGCTGCTGTAGCATCTCTCACTTATGGAGCAGTGAAATGTAAGACTGATAATAGCTGGAGTTTATATAGCACCTTTCGTGACAAAGGATCCAGAGGTGATTTACAAACTTAAACTGTTATATAGATGACACTTATAAACCAGAACACAATTGCTGTCTTCTGAGTAATGGTCTGAAACACTACAGATTGCATTAGTGCTACTGACGTTATTTGGGCCATTATTGGAAAATAGGTAGGATTTTTTTTTTTTTTTGTAGAATAAAGACCGGATCACAGTGGCCAGCTCGTGAGCAAGCTGTGACAGCTCTTTAAATGTGCCCAGAAAAGCAGCGTAATGCAGGAACCAGCACATCTGGGGAAAGAAGGTCTCTCTTGCCACAGAAACGTTAGTAGCAGTGGTTCAGTGAAAGCAGTAGCATCACCATCCCATGAAAAAATCCGTGTATAAGGGCTCCTGATCTCTACAGAGTGGCGCAGACCCTTTCAAGGAGCCTTGACTTTTAAATTTCCTGCAAAAGTATGTTCAGCAGCTTGATGGCCCAAAGCATTGCAGGAGGAAAACACGCCTGCAGTTCAGGGTCCTGGGGACGAACAGCCTCTGCTGAATTTGCAGGCTCTCTGGTGCCGCCTTTAGGTTCCCTCCCAGATTTCCAGGCCAGATGCTGGTGCTCCCTGTGATGTCTAAACATGATTTATGGGAAAATAACACTGAGGGTATGCTATATGAAAAGTTAATATAGGTGGATCTGACAGCTGTAGGTCCTATCATCTTTTTTGTCACTCATTACCCCTCAGATTGTGCTGCAGAAGCAGTCTGTGCTGGCCCAAATGGAAGAAGGCAGGTAGGACTGTACAAACTGTGGCTCTTTCGTCTGATTCCCATGACGCAAAGCCTTATCCCAAGTACCCATTACTGGTTGTTAAAGCTGAAGTTACACCACAGCTTTCTCCAGCACGAATGGATGTGGTGACTCATTTGCCTATAAACTGAGCTGAAACACTCCTTTAACGTTTTCTCTGCAGAAAGAAGGACGTGTCATGGGTAAAGCTGAAAATGAGGCATCTTCATTTGGTACAGACTGGAAGCACGTATAGGTGAAAAGGGGTTCAAATGACGACTAATCCTTGACTACTAATTCCATCCTAATCATGAGGAGGTGGTGCTGACACCTCGTGCAAGCGATGCTTCCACACTGTGCCTGTGTTCCTGCGCAATTATCACCACACAGTATTAAATGGAAGTTGTTTCATCAGTGCTTTCAACAAGAGTTGCATTTCACAGTCTGTAGAAATTGTATAAAATACCCACTGTAAACTGTTAGTGTGAAGTGTTTGGAAATATTTAAGAGATGGGCAGAGGAGCTGTGTGCTTTTTGTTTCGGCAACAGATTTAGTCCAACAAGCTGTTGGGGTGCTGTATCCATTTTTATTTTTGTTTTCCTGTTGTCCTGATTCGTTACGGACCCATCTATTCCATGCAGTTTATTTTGACCTAAAAAAAGAAGAGTTCCAAATGTGATGTCTTCTAAGCAATTAGGATTGAAGGAATGTGTCTTGCTGGCTATATGCTACTAATAAAGTAGGTATTAAAAAAAAATGTAAAAAGTTTCAACTGAAAGATGAGAGCTCAGCTTGACACTAAGCAGAGTGTTGGCAACCTCTTGTGTGGTTTTGTAGCTATGGGACTCCTGTGCAATTTACTCTGGAAAACGCAAGCCTTAAAACTTTGCGTAGCAATCTGAAAATATTTGTGCCTGTCCTATGCTTATTCCAGTACAATGTGAAGGGTAATTCTAAATGTAACTACGGTAATACAAACTGATCTACATAATGGGATTTGTAGATTAAAACCTAATTAGGGCAAGTGGCTCATGAAAGCCTCCTCCTAAGTGCAGCTGCTCTCCCAAAAAACACACCATAGAGCAACTTGTAACAGTCTTTTACCAAAGTTCTGTATTTGTAGCTAAGTAGACTATCACAAAGAGCGTTGGTCCTGAATTTATATGTTGGTTCTGTTAAAACTGGAGTAAAGAACTCCTGAAGGAGATGAATGCTGTGGGGCTGTTTTTAGGTGGGAAATGGGGAATTTGCTCAGGAATATAAAAAGTTAAAATAATCAACTATATGTAATCCTTCTTTACAAATGCATGTACAAAATTCAAAGCTATTCTTAATTCTTCCCCAGGAGATCAAATACTCTGCCCTGGACAGGTTGTTTTTTGAGCTAGCTAGAATTATCAGGAGACCGTGCTTCTGTTCTATTTTACTTGAGCTTATAGTGTTGTGTATTCTACTATTATTATTATTAATGATAATAATGTTTTAATAGTTGTATTTCTTATGTATGAGATATAAGTTGACGAGACAAACCAGGAGAATAATATACTTTCATGTATTCACATTTTATCAATTCTGGATCAGTACACCGGTTTAACAGAGAGATGCTTAAATTTAAGCCTGTGGATGATTACTTTGCTAAAGTGTGATCTTACTGTTCTGGTTCAGGTTTTGTTCACTGCTTTGGTGACACTGTTGTTGATGTCAGTGGACATTCTGCCTCAGAAAGAATTCGCTAGAACAAAAAGGAAATTTGAAGGTATGAGCCAACCTATAGAGGGCTGGATTTGCTTGCACCAGAAATGCCGGCACAGGAAGCAACTCTTACACCAAGGATAGTAATTTAAGCTCTATCCAGCTGAAATTACAAGGGAAGGTTACAAAGACATAATGTGACAACCCAAATTAGATTTTGGCAAACTGGGCAAAACTAGCACCTTACCCTTAATTTTTTTTACAAGATTTCCAATGTCCCCAGTGGTAAGGACCTTAGATTTATTTCTTGTAAGAAGACTGGTGTGTACAGGAGCAACACATGAATTAGAAGATAACAGGGGGAAAATAACTCAAAAAGGGAAAAAAAAAACCCCACAACCCAAAATAAATAAAAAAACCTAGAAGCACATTTATTTATATGAGGAGAGGATAAAGGTGTGTGCCTAGAAAACTAAATCAAATTCTGTCTGTAGATCTGAGAAAGGTTCTGCTGTTTTTTGAAAATTCGGTGTTGATCAAAGAGAGGGAATTGAGCAGTTAGTTTCTTTGAATGAATGCTAAAATGTGTGTTTTATTAGGGTTTCTGGTACTTTTAAGATGTATAAATGCCATCCCTCTGAGCTAAGCGTGCTGGGACTCCCGGGGGGGAAGGTCCCTTGCAGGACCGTGTGCCGCTGCGGCTGGGGGGGGGGGCCCGGTGACCTCCCGCTGCTGTTTGCTGTGGTTCGGCACAAATGTTTCTTTTCAGCGGGTGTCTCAGCAGAGAGTGCTGATTTAGAGGAAAAAAAATAAAAAATTGTTGATATCTGTTTTGCTGATGGCCAGTTTTTGTGGCAAGGCCGGGCCCCTTGGAGACCACACGCCGGGCTGTGCTGTTACCTGCTCGTGCTTCGTTAGCAGCCGGCTGAGGCAGAGCTGGGAGAAAGCTCAGCCTTTGCCAGGAGTGGTTCTGGGGGGAAAAGAATCTGTTCACTGACGCAGAAAGTCTTTTCTCGTGCGAAGTCCCCCTGGCTCGTTCAGTCTTGTTTCCTGAACTGACTGTAGGCTCTGCTGCGGTGGTTTGGGCACTGCTGGGGAGGGTGCTGCGTGGCTCTACATTGCCTGGCTGCGGGTCCCGGGGCACCGTGCCCACGGGGGACACGGCCCCGGGGACACGGCATCCCTCCATGTGGCTTCGCTGGAGCTCAGCATGCTGCTGGCACTGCTGCTTGCCTTGACAAGCACCCCTGGCAGCACCGCTCGGCACGACCCTGCCGCTTCCCATCCACGCCACGCTCCTGTGTCTCCACAAAAGCCGACTCACTTGTGAGGGTGCCCCCAGTCCCCTCACTCGGGCGATGGAAGGATTAGAGTACGAGTGTGTTTCTTCTTCCTTTCTCTCTGCCTGGTTGTACAACCCGCTACTGGGGACAGGCAGCGCCTGCCAAATTGCATCCTACATCTGTTCATTTCCAAACGCGCCTTTGTTAGGTGCAAACGAAGGCCTCATTATTGGCTCTAAGTATGTAGTCACTTAGGAAAATAAGCCGATAAGTAAACATCTGAGTGAACAAATTGGTGATTTGCATCTACTTGTTTCCTGAATGTGTTCACAAGTGGTAAGAAAAAGAGCCAGTGTCTCCAAATACATCCACGTGGCACTTCCCCACAATATACTTTTTCAAATGGAGTGTCTGGCTTTTGCAGCCAAGTGATATGGAGCAAAGTCTGGAGAAAAGAGAAATAAATGTATTGGATTTAGTAATATGGAGGACCGTGGTAAAGGTATAAAGATTACTTTCCTTCTGGAATACTTCTGATTTACTCCTAAACAGAAAGTTGACCACATGGAGAACTTTTTACGTCTGAAGAAAAGCAGCTCACTGGTTCGGGTCTGTGAAGGGAACTTCTGTTTCTTATGACAATAAATCTGTGGGCTCTCCGTGCCTACAAACGTTCCATTTTTCTGTTCAGTAGATTGAAGTTTAGATTCAGGAACAGTATAGAATTAGAGGCGAATAAACCGTTAGAGAATCTCTTAAGTCATATTGACTTAAGTGATGAGATCATGCCAAGAAAGTTAATACAGGCAGCTCTAGGGGAATGCTGATCAACTGATTTATTCACCTCTGTATGTTCTGAGCAAAAACATACGTCTAAGGAAGCTTTCAAAAAGCTAAAAAAAACAACTTTCCTTTAAACCCTTGTTGTCTTCACTCCCTTCACTATATATTTTTCATATAGAGATAAAACAGTATGAAGACGTGAACACACAGCATAAATGCCTTTTAAAGTATCGTTTCAATTCTGCATTGACATTTATTAAAAAATAACCTTGGATTCCAGGTTGTGTGGTCCCACATCGGTGGGGCAGAATGAGGCCGTATGTTGCTGCTTGCCTTGGTCACTGCTGATCTCTCTCACCCACTTTCGTTATGCCAGAGGCCACTGCCTGTGCTTTTATTATAGATGATTTTCTGCAGTTTATGATTGCCTGTAAGGTTGTACAAAGATAACTTGACAGCCTAAGATCTAAAGTGAGTTTAGGCTTTTTCGAACTGTAAATGCACATTGCCCACACAGGCACACGGTCCCTTGTTAAAAGGATGAATTTTTTTTGTTAGCCCTCTCCTTCATGGAATCCAGTCGCGCCATGACATGCAGATTTGTTGAGACTGTTACTGTTACAAGGAAGTGGGATCCAGTTTTAATTCTTAAAAATCTCTCAGAAATGGAATAAAACAAAAATTCCAGGCATGTGGTTGTAACACACGAGTATACTAGAACACTTAGAAATATCTTCTATTTCTAGAATATAACCTTTCCCAAAAATTAAGAAATATACAATGTCTACAACAAATCCATGCTCTGGACTGTGCTCTGGACTTTAATATAGTTACTCATCCATCAGTATGAACTATATTAAGCATTTACATCAAGGTACTGAAGAAGATTTTAAATATTACATTTTTAATATATTTAATAGGGGCTTATAAGATTCGTTGTGATTGACTATCAAGCAAATAATGCACAGCTCACATGCAGACTTACAGCTCTAAGCACTGGCTGTGTAAATTAAACTCACTTGTGTAACTGAGCTTTTGCATGCATCTGCCTATTTCTGTGGTAGATGGGGATATTACCACATCACCAACGAGAAACCCACCTATGACAGAATTCACGTCTCTGTTCATTCAGGTGTCTCTGGCCAGAGTTTTGAGTCCTTTCTTGTAAGAACCCTTTGCATGTGCCTGGCTTTATTTATGCCTTTGCTTACATAAGAATTTCAAGGCTATCTTCTCTTCTGCTTCTATATGTAAGCATAAAGAAATACATTCAACCCTATGTACAAATGCTACGCTCTCCAAGATCACATTTTCTTCTTAGATGTTGAGATCATTAGATGTTAGATCACCATAGTGTTGAGACATGTTGTGTCTTTGCCCCAAAATTCAGGATCACAGATCTTTGCCACAGCAAAACCATAGAGGGATCCCTGACAAAGCAGGAACGGGCTTCTGGGAGACTTTGCGAGAATCTTGTAATTGAGTGGGTATGGACTGACCACCATTGCTTGAAAGGCCAAGTCCAGTTGTTTGAAAGGGAGAAAAGTGATGAACACGGTCTGGATGAGAAGTGCAGCCAACAGTGAAAAAGAGAAGGTTTAGACTAAATGTTGTGGGATAACGTCACGTGGGCCCTACAGTGCTCTCCACTGAGAGGTGGTTAAATAAAACAGTTGCGTTGGATTAAAAAATAAGTAAAGAAGGGGTTGGGGAAAGTCACAGAAGTGTGCCTCAGGGAATGATTTTACATGGTTTCAGGAAATGACCAAATGATACATTCATTCTTATCTCAGTGATTCATCTCAATATGGGCCAAAAGCTCTTTAAGTCTCTGAAGAGGCACGTGGCTCATCATTTTTCAGTGTATATAGGGGACAGAAATGAAATCCCATATTCTTTCTTTCTTTCTCTCCAACTAAGGCACGCACTGTTAAACCTGATATACTCTGAAGAAAAGGCTTTCCCCATTAGGCACATAAATCCTAGTGAACATAAAGATTCCTCATTTGCTGCATGATGGAGAATTTGGATGTAACCAGAATCAAAGTTACCTTTGAATTCTAAAGCAGAGATGCTGGTTATTAGCACAGGAAATACTGCTCAGTATAGGGGGTTCTGACCAACGAGGAGTTAACTGATTATCTAAAAAGCATTTATTACATATGCAACTAGTGGTCATGAACTTGTTACATCTGTGAATAGAAATTATGACACTGGCCAATAATGTCTACATTTAATACTTTAAAAAACCCACCTTTTTACCAAAGCTGAAATCTCTCCTGGCATAAATGATGGAAATATTATATTTAAATTTGGAATTGTAAATTCTTGGTATTGTTGAAAGAGACTGTACTGGTTGATCCAAAAGCTATGACTGTAAAAAAGTTCTGAAAAGTCCCAGTCAGAAGGGAATCATCTTTAAAAAGTAAATACAAGTAAATATAGAAATAATGGGAAAATGTGAAAGTAGAAGCAGTGAATTTAAATTACAGGTTAAAAATGCATGCAGTGGATAAGAGAAGCTAAAGAAATCAATGAAATATAAGTAGAAATAGAATTAAAATAGTAAGAAAGATTTTAACGGATATTAGGAATAAAAATCACCTTAATCCAAGACTAGGTCCATTGCAATATGCAGAATGTAAAATCAAATAATACAGAAAAGTCAGAAATGTTCAATTAATAATTCTGTTCAATGTTTGAAGAGAAGTAGAAGATGATATGGTGGATGAAATTAGAAGTTTACCGTCTGCAGTGAAAGACAATGTGAAACAGTATCTTCTGTAATTAAATGCTGTAGAAACAAAAGCCTGGAGAACGTACATTTAGAAGTCTTAAAGGAATTATCCAAGGAGCAGAAAGAGCTGAATCACTTGATGATTGAGACATAACTTTAGGACTGGACATGGATAATTATCCGTGGAAGACAGGCTTGATGGAAGCATAGATGTTGCAAACAAAAGCACGTAAGTGTCCGGTGGGTAAAAGTTGAACTTAGACAAATTCTGCCTTCAAGGAGACAGATTTTCCTTGTATTAAGGTAATTTAGCATGGGAGCAGCTCACCAGTGAGGGTGGCAGACTCATCAGTTGGGACTAAAATGAAATGAGACAACTCTTAAAAGAGTTGCATCTGAGAAAAATTCAGTCCTGTGTATAGACGAGGTCAGACTGGATGGTCAGAGCAGTCTCTTTTGGCCACAGAGTGTAAAAATTATAAATTAAACTAAAACTAATTTAGAAGATTATGTTTCAACCCAAACTAGAAGCTAATTTACTGTCTCCTGAGTTAGACTCTTCCCTCTCATGGTGTCTCCAGCATAACTGCCATTGATTTTTATTAATTAATGGCACATGTTTCTAATGTGGTCTGTTTTGTAGCCTGTTAGTACTTAGGTTCCTTTTGTGTTGCTGCTGTATATGTCCATGTAATGAATGATATGTAAAAGAGGACTGTAAAAGAACTTACACTCAAAATATAATATGGGAGACAACAGGTGGGCACAACAGCCACGTTGAAGGGGGCTGAGGGATGGTACAATATCAGGTAGAACTGAAGTGTTCCTGTTGAATGTCAGAAGGATGCCATCTGTCCAGACGTGCCTGCACGTACTATTCTTGTGCTTTTCACCAAGACTTGCTGCTCTAGCAAAAGGCTTGGAAGTAGCATTAAAAATGACAAGGAGAAAATTTTATTTAATTGTCAAAGAATCGGACTTGACAGAGGAAGGTACCACAGTCCTGTGAATACAGACAGCACATGCACAGAATCCAGGCCTGCATATAAATATTTTCAGTGTCCTTCTTTTAGAGGATGTTGAATGTAGGAATGTTGGCATCCTTAGAGAAGCTGAACCCAGTCATTAAAGTAACTCCTTGCAAACCCTACCCAGAAATATATACTTCTGTTCTGTAACAGATACCTCCAAAAATATCTGAGCAGTAGTGGATGTTGTACCATCAGCTCCAAGAAAAGATGGGGTACCTCTCCTACCATTTAAAATAAGTTTAGAACGGGTATGCAGTGAGAATGGTTGCTAGTACCAAATGAGTTTTCAGATTGAGAGGAGTAGCATTGCTTCCTTCCCAATCACTTGGAAAAGCAGAGTGTATCTGAACCCTGTGATGTATCTAAACCTGCTGTCAGATTCTCAGTGGCACCTTGCACTTCACTGGGTACTTTTAACATGTTTGGATACTGTTCTTCAAGAAAGATTTTAAAGGATAAAGACAATAAAGACAAAATGAGCCAGATAAGCATCCCCCAAACCAACTTGTAATACTTGGAATATAGTGGGTTTCATATACTTATTATACACATATATATATAAAAAACATTATATGTAACATGTATTATATAGTATTTGTTTAGTTATTTGTTTATTTCTGTAGCTAGCTCAACTGCCTATGCTAGATCAACTACAATGATTCCAGTATTTCTGGGAAAGCATCTGGGATGAACTGGGGAAAATGATCTTAGACTGTGTGCAGTGCTAAGCATGGTGGTACCTTTGTTCCTAGCTGTGTGCTAATGTGGTCATATATACAAGTATTGTGCAGAAGTACACCATGCAAACGGAAATGTGGATCATTTGAAAAGTGGAATTTGTCCAGTGATTTCAGTGGGCACAAGCTCAGGCCAATACCATTTGTCATTGTTCCTGTTTAAAAGTCCCAGTGGTCCCTTCTGAAGAGTTTTACAAACAGCAGGAGAAGAAAAAAATCTGTATTTCCCAGTAACTGGTTAAAGTCATGAAGCATTGTGGCTGTCTGAGAGAGAGCAAAGGTTCTCATGGTGCAATAAGGCAAGACAGGCACCAGTGGGGATTTCTCCTGCACCGAAGCCCCAACGCTGGGCCAACACTCTAGTTTTTTCGGAGGTTCCGTAAATCGGTTTGTATTAACATCATGGCTTGCGGTCCTTGGCACAGGAAGAAGGATTTTAAAAAAAAAAAAAAAAAAAGATTGTTAATACATTTCTCAGGGCCCGTTGGTTTTTGCATTATCATCTGTATACCTGCCTGCCTCTCTGGGTGTCTAGTTATCAGTCGTAGCGTGGCCTTCCTAGAATGCTGTGTGTATTTATCATTTGAGCTGCTTTTTCAGCCTGCTTTTTTTTTTATGTAGAAATGTAATGAACGTATAGTGCAAGCTGAGGTGTTTCTAATGTCCCCATAATTTGGAATTCAGGTGCATTAAGAGAAACTGGTCATGCCATTCCTTGCCCAGTCAGTTATTTATCTGGAGTCATTTTATTTTTCCTAAAAATTGAACAGTTGCAGTCCAATACAAATGTTACATAGTTTTAATATATCATTACTTATGAAAGCAGAACTATTGATTGCAAAGCATAAGTGACTGCAGATAGCTCCTTTTGTCTCTTACTGTGTTTGGCTTCACCATCTCAATTCTTAGACAGCAACTCTTTTTATTCTTCTATACAAGGCACATTTCATATTGTATTACTGAAAAGTACAGCTGTGTTTAGTAGCTCCATCCTCACACATTTAAGAATAGCCGTGCCTGATTTTTTTGAGATTGTGCCAATATTCCAAATGGCTTCTCTTTTGTTTTTGAGAAGTTAAAGCTTAATTTTGGCATTTATCAGTTCTGAAGTTATGTTTGGTTTCAACAGCTTTTTTTTTTTTCTAAGATTCATCATCTGAAATAACCCGCGGTAATTACAAGAATTTGTCAGGATGTTGCCGATCACCTCCCGCACGTGTTTTTTTTTTTTTGGGGGGGGGGCGCGCGAGGTGTGGGGCAGGAGGCGAGGAAGCGAGCTCTGCCCCGGGAGTGCTCCCCGGCTGCTGCCCCCCCCGTGCCCCGGCAGCAGCCACCCACCTCCACGGCTTCCCGATCTTCAATCCCTCTTTATGGCCCCCAGTCGCTTGTTGTTCAAGCTGTGTGTCACAGCCAGTCACAACAGTTACTTCAAGCAAATTTTCACACTCTTTGGCTCAAACTGCTGGCAGCATTCCTAAAGACTCTGAGGAAATAATTCCACAAAGTGGCATAAATTAATGTGACTAATTAACATGATGTTAATTATTTGTAAATTGTATGTTTGGATACACATTACTTGAGAGGCATATGTTACATTCAATGTTTACTGAAACAAGTGACTGCTAATCGCATCTCCTGAGTGTTCCTTTCACAACAGTCAGCAAATAGAGGCTTCTCTAAAAATAAAAATTGTGTCCTAAGGGAACGCGTGAACTATAGCATGCGGTGAAATGAGGAACTGGAGCAGAGAGTTACCTTCGTGTCGGCCTGAAAAACGCATTGGAATGAGTTTCGTGGGTAGTAACTACTTTCACCTCACGTGTAAGTCAGGACGTATGTAGTATATTAGCAGAATGTTTTTAAATGATCCCTTTACAAGCCTGTGGAAACAATAAATGGAGCTCATGTAATTAAAAGTTGCACACAAGGACAAGACCTCAATTTAGAGTTGAAAGAGCAACAGTAACCTGGTTGTTTTCTAACTTTTGAGTTGCTGCTGTGATGCTGAAAGAGTCCTCCTGCATCATTAGCAGTAGATGTTTCAGTGGTAAGGGCAAGGGGGGGCATAAATACGACAGCCTTAGTAACCTGTGACTTTCTCAGCACACGAGAGCCTCATGCGGTGGGTTACCAGCTGTCTACGGACAACTGCTCCAACCACACCTGGTAACAGATTAAGGCAGATAACAGATTATTATACCGAGCCCACACGGGTTCTTGCCTGCTCTGGAGATCATCGACAGATCACGCTGCTTTTGTGAGCAGGGAGTTTGGTTTTGAATGACAGTACTAAAGGGGTATAACAGAGAAATGCCGTAAGTCCAGTGGTGTGGTACCACAGGCCACCATGTCGTACAATCCCTTTATTAACTTGGTCAAGCTCCATTATTTAGGATTTTTTTCTCATTATTGCGGCAGGAAAGTTATTTTAGAATACAAGGTGGTAATGCTTAGAAACTCTTTTGTAATTTCTAGATTACATTTCTCCATGATTGCTTAGAGCTGTTTTTTTGTCACATCAACATTCTCTTTTAGATTAAATAGTTCTTTTACCTCTCCCATGTTTTCCCCCCAATTTCATTTACATCACATCTTTCAGAGTGCAGGTCCAGGGAAGCTTAATTACTTTAAATGCTGGGTTATTTTCCTTCCACAGCCGCTCTCTAAACTCACTCGTCACCTGACTGCACACGCGCTAGTGGTGGTGCAAAGGAGAGGGAGGGACCGTGTGGCTGGAATAGAAAGACAGAGAGAGAAATATAGAGGAAAAAAAGGGCAGGCATATGGTAGCTGTGAATTACATCAGTTTAAGCTGCCGTGGTACAACACCTTCAGGCTTCACTTGTCTGTACTGAAAACATTAGCTCTTATTTAATCTCCTCTCATGAAGCGAGCTCTGAACCCTTCCAATCAAACCCTTCTCTTTGTCTTTTCTAGTTCATGTGTTGTGAAGATCTGTGACACTGTGGGTTGCTTTCAGTTACAGACCGTGGATGGCGAAAGCCGTTCAAAGTGCCCTCACATTGCCCGCCTTGGCCTCTGATCTTCCCGAGGCCTGGGGCATTTGTGCCAGCCCCATGGGGATGTCTCAGATACCCTGCAGCATCTCAGATGGCGCTTGGTCAAGTCCTGCATGACTGACAGTTTTAGATGTAAAATTTCATCTCCTGAGTGAGATTTATGTTATTCCTTAGTCAGCAACCTTGATATTATTGAAATATGCTTGAATTAAGAAAAAAATAATAATAAAATGCCGTTTTCTACAATTTGAAACCAAACAAACACTGTCTTGAGAATTGTTGGAATCTTTTGCTACACAGAATAAGTCTCCTTTTTTTGAACTATGCAGTTGGCATGTACAGAAAACTCCCTGTCTAAGAGATGTACTTTAGCAGCCAGATCTGAAGGGGAGAGCGTGGTCAGTACAGACAGAACATTTGGTGACTGAGGTGACTGATCTAATGGCCTCTGATGTATTTTATTGTGTGAAAAGTACAGATTTTTGAGAAGTGGATTTTCAATCACAGTAGCAACCATATCCTGGATATTAGGGAAACCTTTGCATTTTACCCTTTCTCTCCATCCTACCATACTTCCTATTCTTGCTTCAATGCATCAAGGCATTCGAGCTTTCCAGTAAAGAAAAAGGTTTTGACTTTTCTGTGGTTTTTTGTTTTGTTTAGTTTTGTTTAACACAGGCAAATAGCATGCTTCTCTAACATTCTTTTTTTTCTCTCAGAAAGACAGAAACTGCTTTTGTTGAAAGTTAAAAAATAAAATCTCATGTGAGGCAAATATCTAGCCTGGAAAATTTCAGCTAAATAATTATATCTTGGCAAAGACATAAGCAACTGAAACCAATGTATTATATTAAAAAATATTAAGCAAACTTAACCAGAGCTCTTGTCTATAATAAAAATGTACGCAGGCATACATATGTATATACTGTGCTATTTTCTTATATGTGTAATGAATAATGCAGTTCATTATTTTTGGAACTGTATCATTTGCAGTAGTCTTTCAAGCCAGCTCCTGAATTCAATGGGGCTCATTGTATATGTAAAGTTTAATACACGCGTAACTCTTTTGCAGGATCATATACTACAATATTAATGTGGTATTCACATTATGAATTTACCTGCCTGAAAATCCAGAATATTTTAAAATATGGCTGCACACATGCTGGCAATTAAATTACAAACCCTAACATTCTGCATTTGCGTGCTTTCTTTGTGTAAAACCGTTGTATTATATTGAAAGAAAAGACAACATGTAACTCCTGTTTTTTTCCAAAACCAAGTTATTGTGGTTTATAGTCTTTTCTTCTCCTGGAAGAGGAAGAGAAAGGAAGATACATTCAAACACAGATTGTACATTTTGCTTGTTTAGGGAGTACTTCAACAGCCGGGTGCATGAATCCTGTACTGGCAAGGGTGGGGTGGAAGCCCCAGTTGCTGTTGTGCTGAGGTGCAGATGTTCAGCAGGCTGGTTTAGGTCCTCTGTTGACTTTTCTCTACTTGAATAAAGAGCCTTCCGCAGGCAGATACTCTAAAAGTCTGTTTTGTGACCAGGAGTCTGATCTGTTTGAACTCTCTTGACTGTTAAGTTAAAGGGAAGACTCAACTCTGTGCATAGATGGGCAACTGAGACTGGGATTTGGTGCTGAAGTTATACAGAATACAATAGCGAACTTATTTTCAGAAAGTTACAACTTCCAGCCGCTTTTCAAAAGAAACTTAGAAGAGCTTTATTATGCCACAGTTCATAGTGAGTCAGAATTCTCTGTACAATGCATTTTCAGAAAAATGGAAATAGGTGAGTACTGGGAAAAGTTTTTGTTTTAAGGTTTTGCAGTCATGCTGAAATCATATTAAGGTTTTTGAAAAAAAGAAGCAAGAGGATGAAGAGTTACATAAAAATAATGACTAACAGCAGGTCTTTAAGCTATGGAGTCTATTTCAAATAGAAATGTTTATACATCTCTTCCTCAATTGAAGTACTTTTCTTAGCATTTAGGTATTTCCTACGTGCTTCTGACAGTGATTAGACAACAACAAAAAAGCTAGGATAACTCAAAATGTTTTTACAAGAGAACAAATTATTGATTTTTTGAAAATTAAAAAGTAATTATGATCTATCACTCATATATCCCGTTCAGCCAGGCAATTGCCAGCTGACTCAGATAGCAACTGAATCAATTACACTGGCTAGGCCACCCTTTAAAAGGTGAGAAAATGTGCTGGCAGGTCTTGTCTCGTGTGGCTGTGCTCAGTCATGTGAAACAGAGCCACTGCTCACAATAAAAGAACACAAAACAAAGTTAGGATAGGACGGGAGGTAAATAACAGAAATTGCAGAGAAGAAATTGCAACCTGCAGGCAGAATTAATCATCAGAGCTGGTGGTGGGAGATACCGTGGAAATATGTCCAGAGAAATACCATTTCACTAAGCACATGTGCTAAGGACTGTTTCTCTGGGGATCTACGTGCCCCGGTGGCATAGGCCTTCAAGGCTAAAACCTTGCCCGGGCAGCAGGTCAGCTGAAAGGAAAGCTTTAGTTTCTTTGATGGCTGCTCCATCTTGCAGCACTTGAGTTTTCACTAGACATTTCAGGCACAACCCAGCCGTGATTAGACTGAGGAGAGGACAGGCTGAGACCTTGTGGAATCAGCCATACGACGTAAATGTAATTTTAAGGATCTGACAAAGACCCCGAAGATTTGGCCGGGAAAACTGACTTCCATTCAACTACTTAACTATTTGTAGTTTTCTTTTTCCCAATGACTGTACTCCCTGTGCTGAACATCCCATACGAACTGTTGTGAAGTCCCCATTGAGAAGACCTGTGATGTAAGGCCGACAACCGGTAGTTGCTAATCCCACCGATTTCACTGGGAGTTAGACCAGAGCCCAGACACCAAGACACTACAGGAAATCCAGTTTTCTTTCTGAATTCCTCCAATCTTCAAGTGATATTTTGAAATATCCCTAAAGAAAATAATTTAAGAACTGCAAGGATCCTACGTGTATTATGAAAATTGTAACCAAAGCTATTGCAATCCCAGACTGCACTGAAGAGATGAAGAGAGCTGATATCAAATGTCTCTGAATTATTTTTCAATGTTGAAATAATTTCAGACACATAACTTCTGCAGTGCTTATGGGCAATAATTTAAGTTTCAAAACTGTGATTTCTGATTTTGTTTTACTTTCCTTCATATTTTAAATTATTTCAAACTTTTATTTTATATTGTTTTTGACTGTTTATATTCGTTGGCATTACTTAGAAAGTTTCAGCCTCATAGTAACTGCAGCTATACATCCATCGCAGTTGCATTCTAGCTGTAATATTTATAATGATGCAAATCCCCCCAAAAATTCAAGTATTTGATTTCTAGAAAAAAATGAGTTACAACTATAAAACAAGGAAAGCTGTCAAAACCTACCAGTAGTGACTTCCAATGTATATTTTAATGTGGTCCAAAAACTGATTTGCCTTCTGGAATCACTGCTGCCATCTGAAGTCCAAATGGGGTTTTCTGAAGTGAAAAATGTTGGTATTAGATTTTCAAGAGTTTCCTTGGGTGCGGGCAGAAGGTTGCCTGCAGGTAAAGCCACTGGGAATGGACCCCACGATGACGTGAAGTAATGGGGCAGGGAGAAACTTCAGGGGAGCTGGTCGTTTTTTTTACTTAGAAGTCAATTTTGTCTGTGTGATGGGAACGAAAGAATCTCCAACAGGATTTGGGGAACCAAAGTGTCAGGTTAGGCCCCTAAAATTATCAGTACCTTTCTGGCTGGGCCAAGGGATCAACTGCAGCCTCTTATGGAGTCAACACCTTGGGTTACACGTTGGAATCATGGAATCATGGAATGGTCTGGGTTGGAAGGGACCTTTCAGATCATCGAGTCCAACCATCAACCTAACCCTGACAAAACCACCACTAACCTGTGTCCCATACGATGGTCCTCACTCCCTGAGAAGCGACACCACAAACCCTACGGCAAAATTTTGGCAGTAGCGGTCTCCAGCCCTGAATTGTGACATTATCAAGATCACAGGCAAGGGGAACAAGCAGATTATCCACCCTCTTTCAAAAGCATTAATTTCCTACTGTCAAGTTAAGGCAAGTTATTTTAGAATAGTTCCACCTATTGGCAAAAATTGCGTCAATATATTAGAAGTTCTTAAATTGAGCATATACTCATTCACAAAAATAACCAATGAAGGTAAAGTTAAACTGCAGGCACATAACTTTTTTGTTTATGTGTCATCTGTCTTTTAGGAGTGTTTCTCTTGTAGGTTCTGTCCTTGGGAATATGCACGTCCCTTCACACAAAACTAAAAAAGCTTCTCTTGCTACATCCATAAGGGACATATTCTTGTCCCTCTCTTTCTCAGCCTGGCATGTGACACACAGGACAGAATACGCCCACCAGCCTCTCTGGTTTTGTGTGACAAGACACAAGTCCAGGTGTTGTTAGGACACCTCTTGGCACTATGCATCTCAAAGATGATGAGTTTCAGGTATGTAACCTTCCCAGAACGGAAAACCACCCCAGCAGCTCCACATTAAAATTAGATTAATTCAAAAAGTCACACGAATGTGAAGTTTAGATCATAGCTGTATTCTTAAAAAATGCAGTGACATTCAGTGATCCATTTTAAGAATCTCGGTATGACATTGTCACAATTTGCCTAGCCATTACTTAGACATTTTTAATGGAGAGATGTCACTTAAAAGTGCAACAGCGATGTTAGTTGCTTGATTTATAGCCCATTCTTCTCCCTGGCTTTCTGGCCTGCAATGGGATTTCTATTGTTGTCTATTGTTAAATCCCAGCATAATGGGTACTGCAGCTGCAGTGGACAGCTGTAATTTTTACTGACTTCTGTCTTGGTGTGTGACTCAGCTCTGCAGTTTGATACTCAGCCCATGTGTTTTGAAAATGGATTTAAATAACGTAAGTGTATATATTGTTTAATTAACAATAGGCAATGTTTATTCTTTTGAACTTCACACTGTTGAAAGAGAAAGAGAGCGTGTCTGTTTTGAATTTAATATTGGCGTTCACTGTGCGCTTAATGAGGGAATATATAGGACAGCTGTTTTGGATGTATACAGAATGTAAACCCTCAGTGGAGTGTTTAACTTTTTGAAACTACATTTAATTTTAAAGTCTCATGAAAGGTAAAATAGTCACAAAACACTGAAGGAGCCATATGATCTTACTACAAAGACAGCAGGAATATGGTATCTATTAGCCAGGATCCTTAGTACCTAACACCGTGTTTTGGTGTTTGAAGAAGCATTTCTTGCCATCATTTACTAAGTCACTTTTTTTTTCCCCTGCGCAAAAGCTCTAGAAAGTACCTTCATCATCCCTGAGCTGAAATTGAATTGATATACCAGCCTTTCACTAGAATATCCCAACACATTCAACTTGTCATGTTGTATGTTGGATCTCGTCCATTGGATGGCACCTGACTCCTCATATAATCAAACAAGAATTGTAGGCAGCTATTGTTGGGGTTTGTACTTAATAAAAGGTAACACATGCTCACATGTAACTTGCTTGAAAAGCTGAGTATTTTCCTCCAAACAGCTTTTACTGTGAGAACATCCATAAACACATGCTATCCCCATGTCACTTCTCTATGGAACAAAAGAATAGGGAAGACGATAAATTTTCACACACTGAAATGGAGCGATGTACTCAAAAAGCATCCCAAATTTAGCTGTATGCACAAAACCCCCTGAGAAGTAAGAACCATCCCTGAGAAGACATCACTCAAAACTTTCACCTCTCTGTCTTGTGCCTGATATGCTAGTGAGCATCCCATGACCTCATAAGGCAAATCTAGATTACTGAATGGTTTGAAGGTGAAAAGCCCAATCCTAACTACAGTTTAAATATTTAAATAGTAAGTCCTCCGTTGCATTAGGTACAAATCTGTTTTCTGTCAACATTCAGGCACTCCAACCTAGGATTTTAAGAAGAAATACCAATTAATCGCGACTCTATCTCCAATATGCATGAGCCCCCCTAATGAGTAATTTAGGTACATTAGTGTACTAGTTGGCCATTTTTAATATCGTTTGATGTCTTATAAATGCATAACAGTATTGAGAATTAGTAATCTCTTTCTCGTGTGTTGCAACAGGAGGGCAGGTGGTTTTCTAGCTCTTCTCCAGGTGAGAGGCAATTTTGCTGGCAGCAGTGGTATGTTAAGAGAGGAAATAGTGTCCATATTTCCACATTTTTATCTGGTTACAATAGCTGTTTAACAAGATTCTTTACACCTTCACTGATAATTGATAAGTCAGGAAGCATGCTAGATAGAATCTCTTAACTAAAACTGGAAGGGTTTGGTTTCCTTGGAAGAATTTTGGTGAACTGTCAAGTGAGCAGTCAACAGGGACACTAGATACTTATGACAATATCCAGCTTCTAACTGTCTGGGTGAAATTCTGTATTGGATTGAGAAAATTAAGTGTAAGGCTGTAGAATACAATGTAGTAATAAAATTCATTATTTTTGATACCTGGAACATTATTATAGTCAAGAACATTTTGAGTATATACAGTTAAAACTTTTTGGGGTTGGAAAAGAAAATTTTCTGCTATGGATCAGCATATGATTTACTGTTCCATTTTTGCTATTCAGGGACTACCACTATTTAAAAAAAACCCCAACTTATTCTAAAAAACCTTTTCACCTAATTATTATTTACATGACTAATGTAATTAATGTAACAGCACAAGTAATGTTTCTCACAAAAATCCCAGGAATGGTATTATCCATTTATCCATTTATTTCTTTTTCGTTATTTACTCTTTGCATCTGCGTGCTGTTGATTTTTCCTGTTAATAGTTTATTTAATTTTGTACTCTCTTGTAGAATAACTTTTCCACTTCAAGAAATACCTTGCATACAAGATCAAATGTGCTATGTATTGCACTCATTAAAGAATCAGTAAGCTGTTTTCTGGATTGTTAGTAGCTTGTTCAAAGTAGGAGCTTGCAAAAGTAATAGTAAGACATCTCCAGTCTGTTTTTTCTGTTTCCCTGGATACAAAAAGAGCAGCTGGATAGAATCTCTCTGCCATATTAAATAACATCCCAGTAGGAACCACTTCTCTCTCAGAGAAAAGTCTAACACTGAAAGACTTCCCAAAATGTGCAGACTAGATTCTGATTTAACTTTTCCTTTCATTCAGCCTATAGGTTTTGTCCAGGTGGATCTTTCTACATATGCTTTTTATGAATGTATTTTTGAGTTCTTCAGTTAAAACCTAATAAATGGAAGGGACCATTAGATTTTTCAAAGGAAGGATGTAAAACTCAAGTCCTGAATTCTGAGTTTTAAACTGCTCTGGGAGGGATGAAAACCCTATAAAAATATTTTTGATGGTAGTTACAATGTGCATGTTCACATATTCTGCATGAAGGTAAAAGCAGTGCATAAGAATTTTCCAAAGGGCTCTGTGCATGATAAATCTGCAAATTAGATGCAAGCTATTCATTTTGTTTAAATTGTATAGCCATTTGTCACATAGCTTGGAAAAAACCTGTAAGTTAGAAAGTGTATATTGAATTTTATACAGCTTAAAATATCTGAAGAGCATTCCGTTTAGGTGACATCTTCAACTATTAAGTACAAGGTACTCATCATCTGAGTGGCAAATATAAAATGTTAAGAAAGCTATTTGGCGTGTTGGCCTGTTATATGTACTTTTTGGAAAATTCATGTGATAATACTTGTTAGCTTTTTGAAGATTTTCCTTTGTTTTGTAATCACGAGTTGAGGAAGATTATATTTGTAATATATTTGTGTAGGTGTACACAGACACAAACCCTTAGACATATGTATAAAATAACGAGGTAATAATTTATACAAGTGAGCTATTTATGCTTAAATATTAGTTACAGATTCATTATGCTGTTTGACATCATCATATTTGTATGTGTAAACCATGAAGCATTCTTCTTACATAGCAAACTAAGACTACATTATTAAAAATATTAAACAGTGGAAAAATAGAAGTAGCAGTTAACCAGAAGTTCACCTTAGTGAGTTAAATTCTCCTATTTAACTCATCCTCTATTTAACATCCCCTCTACTGTGAGGGATGTGAATGAACTTCATGCAAACCTTCTCCTGCACTATACTTGCAGGAAAGCAATTGTTGCTATTACAGATTTCAGCTAATCTAAGAGTAGGATTTTGTCCAGTAGGTTATATTGCAACCGTGTATAATTGCAGTATCAGGGGCTGCTCTTAGAAGCGGCCACAGGAGGCCAGACACCACCAAGGGAACCCCTTGCAAATTGATGGAGGTACAGAAAAGTCCAGGGTGAAGGAAATAAATTCAAAACCTGCTCTTCAAGCCTGGGAAAGTGTGTCTCAGTCTTACCTTAGGAGAGAAGGAAGCTGCTGCGGAAACTAACTTTATTCATGTGATAGAGAGTGACATTGCACCAGGGGAAAAGGGTCATCACTCCTGAGCTTTAAACAGTCATTTAAACATCCTACACCCAGATCTTTAAGTGATTTGGAACCCAGGCTGCAGAGCTGACCTTAATGTAATATTCTGGAGGGAACTGGCATAGCTAGTGGTGATAGATTTGACATATTCTTGGCAGTATTTCCAACCTTTTGCCTGGAGTAGATTATAGAGGCCCTTCAGGGAGTGTTTGGTGGCCCCCTGTCCTGTTGTCTGACTACAGATGTGGTTCTCATGTGATCCAGGTAAAGCAGGAATCAACTATACGGCAGTCACATGCCTGTCATATATACCTCCTGAGCCACGGTGGGACGTGTAAGCAGCCTCCATCATGTCCTGAAGGACACGAGCACTCCCAGCGTGTGATGGATGGGAGGCCGTGGAGCTCCAGAAAGCAGGAGAAGGCAGCGAGGCAATCCCCGCAGGCACAGCTGGGCCTGGGCGGTCTTTCGTTCAGAGCATCCTTTCAAATTAGAGAGAATACTGCCATATTCACTACTTGTGGTTTCTTTCAGCACAATGTTTAAAGCTCAGGCAAGCTGCAGTGTTACAGCCTGGTTAGACGTTTCTTTCAGCTGCAGATTGGCGTGTTAATTTAGTTACATGCTCTCAGACACATCCTTCTTACCAGTTCATAGCGGTTGTCTCCTGGGTGAGTACAGTTCCCCAGTAAAGATCTAAAAAGCTGCAGGAAAAACGGGGTGTAGCGGTGCAAAACGTCTTCCAAAACTCTTTCCACAGCCACATACTAACTGCAGAATTTAGGCTAACAGCTACAGATCTGCCAACGATGTTGACTTACTTTCTAGCAGTAGCAAGCTCAGTAACCCTGCTAGAGCACAATGCTAATCAGTCTCTAATCAAGTCTCTAACCAGCCTGGAAAATGCATTATCTGTTTGAAGAGCAGAAATTAATGTATTTGTCATTTTTTATTTTTCTGCCTGACTTTTTCTTGCTATGCTCCATCTTCTATGAGAAGCCTGATATATTCTCATAGGTCCGTGTTTTTCCACTGGCTTTTCCTGTACTGTGAAGATGTGTGAATGCATAGTTTGTTAATAGATATAGGAAGATAGTTATGTTTAAAACACAAGTTCGTGTAAGAATGTTTATTTCTTACAACACATTGTATTCCACAGGGCTATACCAAATCTACAAGATAAGTTATCCTTTTTCTTACAAACGTTTTTGATTACTGCTGGTTAATAGCTGATTTTTTAATATGTTAGTTAATTTCTTGCATATAAGTTGTCCTTATTTTACACATTGCTCAAGAAATAAAATTTCTTAAACGACAACTTTCTTAAGAGGTAATTTACTACCATCTCATTTTGTCTGACCTTTAAATTAGTTTTAAGCAGCCACAGTATTAGAAAATTTGAACAAACGCAACACAGATTTATCCAAGTTATTATCCCAGACTACACTGATACCTAGATACAGGAAATGGGGTAGATCTGATATTATTTGGAGTTTAACATTTGATACAGGATCCCACATGGGAAATTACTAGTCCAGTTCAACAAGGTGGATGTTAGTACTGCAGAACGGAATGGAGCTGAATAAAAAAGACATGACAACAGGTTATGTTAAATGGAGAACTGTCACACTGGAAGGAAGGTATCAGCAGAATTTTTCAAGGATCAATCTAGAGGACTTGACTTACTTAACATTTTAATTAATGATGTTGGCACAAAATGTAGAAGTAGAGGAATGGAATTTGGTGCTGGCAAAATATTGTGAGGCATCATTAATATAAAGGATGATCAGAATATTACACAGGAAAAATGTTCTGACCTTGAGGACTGAAGTAATAGAAATGAGATGGAATTTAAGAGTACAGATGGCACTTAAGGGCTGCTAAAAAGAATTTCTGCTAGAGACTTATCAGTTGAAAATGACAGAGGAGGCAAAAGACCTGTGTGTAACAATCAGTCACAGAATATGAGTCATCGATGTGATACAGCTGTGAAGAAAGCGATGCGATCCTAGAAAGTATCAAACGAGGTATTTCCTGCGGAGACAGGGAAATGTTAATGTTGTAGCAGCACTGGAGAACTCGCTTTTGAAAAACCTGGCACCCCTTTTTAAGAAAGATGAAATCCAAGAGGAGCAAGCATTAGGAAGGGATATAGGGATTATTAGAATGATACAGAAGTTTATGTTGTGCAAGCAAAGTAAAAGGTTGTGGCTTGTTTAGTCCAGTAGTATAAGGTTGAGAGGAGACTGGATTGCTGTCCACGTGCTCTTCATGGGGGGACACAGCAGTGTGGGAGAAAAGTGTCACATGACACTAAAAAGATATGGTTATGAGAGAATATAGGCTGGAAATTAGAACATTTCTAATCATCAGATCAATGGGGTCTGAATCAGTAGTAGCAGTGGAGGAAGAAATGGACCAGTTTTAAGACAGAGCTCAGTAAAGTCGTGGAAAAGATTTTACTATGTCATTTGCTGAATCAGTAGGGGACTAAATCTGCAGAATTATGAGGTCTTATGTGCTTCATTGCTGTTAATCACCTATGTATGCATCACGTGGCACAGCTTGCTTAGACCATGCTAGCTTATTTATCTTCAAATTGATATTGAACAGCAAGATGCAACCTTTCCTTGAGAGGTATCTTCATTCATACCTAAAATACTGCTCAAAAGTACTCAGGCTCAGAAGATGTATGTATTTATTAGAGGTACTTTAGATTGTACAAAAGTTGGATTGTATTCTAAAAAAATTATGGAATTATTCTCATTTATGTTAAGGTTACATTACATAATTTTGGCAAAAGAAACACAAAAGAGATGTAAATAAAACTGCTGGGCTGCTAAGAGGACATAGAACACTTTTAATACCAGTAAAACTCAGGTCTTCTTTGCTGACAAGATTGCAAACCTTCAAAAGTATGAAAAACATAATGTCTGCTCTCTCTGTTGTATGTTCACTTCCACAACTAATTCACTGGAACAGTGTGGTAGTAAGTTTTACTGAAGTAAGAGGTTGAATTTAGCTCAGAATATAAAAGGAATTTCTTGGCGGTTACGATCCTTGCGATGTGAATTCCACCAGCAGAAATTCAAATGCACATCAGTTCTAACAAGATAATAAAAGTGAAGGTCTGGGCAGCTAAAAGTGTTGATCTTTACGTGCCTGTCAGTAGCAATTAACTATACAGGAAAGTTTTCCTATTAAATATATTTGTAATGGGCTAAATTATTTTATGACTTTAGGAAATGAAAATAATTTTAAAATAATATGCAAGAAAAGAAGGGGGCTGTGGCGAATAAAGCAAGTCCAGGTTATCTAATTTCAACTGTGAAGTGGTTCTTCATGTTAGTCCCTACAGTGATGGACTGAGGGGTGGGGGGGGTATGTCTTAATAGAGCACTTGAAATGAAAAGAGTTGTTATTAAAAGAAAGTAGAAGAAAATTCTTAAGGGGGAGCATCTTGGGTTTGCCTGGCTCACACTACCGGAGAATAATTGTCTGATTTGGGAAATATTTTAGTATTACAATTACAGAACCTTCTGGGCTCTCTTCAGCGCAAAGTATCCAGACATTGCAGAAGGTTGCACATAGAGTTCTGCGAAAAAACAATTCTTCCAGTATAAACACCCTTTTTGCAGAAAGTTGAAACAAAAAAAGAATGCACTACACTGGCAGGTTGCTAAGCAGCAAAAAGGACATATGTCAAGAACCATCTATGTCTTTTGTATTACTACACTTCCTTTCTTCACACCTTCATCACACAAGCTGTTATGATTCTTACATACCCGTAATATGGAGAGAAAATGACACAGAAGCTAGTTTTTTCTCCATTTCTTCTCCATTTCCTTTTTTAAAAACGTAGTGTTAAAGACAGTTCCCTGGTGGGTCTAAGTTGGTTGAGACACTACTAGTTTCAGGTCTGTCCAGGGCTTTAGGTGTTTTCACTGTAACTGATTAATTCATTAGTTGGTGGGAATCATGTTGAAGTCTTTTGGGCCTGGGTTACTCCCCGAAATGAAAGGAAAATCTCACCAAAAGGGAGATTATTAACCTTAGGAATAAAATTGGCCTCTCCAGACCATGAGGAGGTCAGCAGTATTCTGCTGCTTTGCTTTGGCTGGGGTAGTTAAAACCTGCAAAATGGTGACTGCCAGAAAAAAAAAGAGCTAGTTTGAAAACATCACTAAGCAGGAGTTTTGAGATGGCTTGCACCGACCACTAATTTATGTTGCTGACCACGTCCCTTATTCACTGGAGTAGGTGTAGTTGCTTCCTAGCAAGTTTTCACTGAAAAACCATTAAGGTCTTCCGCTTGCTCTCCTGGAAACATTTATTTGTGTGAGTAGTTTCAGTGACATGTATTTGTAAAGTGTCTGGTATTAAAGACCTTTTACTAATTGATTGTGTTTTTTGCAAGGATGTATTTTATGGTAATCACATTCCATGGTTTTAAAAGCATTTATTTACTGTGAAGCTATCACAGAGCACTTTCAGGACACACTGTGTTCCTGGTAACAAATGTGTCCTGAAATGACGAAGAGCTTTTCTTAATTTAAAAGTTCAGTATTGGGATTATTTTTTATTATTACAGCTATTTAATAATCTCTTCGAAGTAGTTTCATATTTTCAAGGTCAAGATTTTTTAAAAGAACTAATGGGCCCCAAATTTCTTTCCACTTCTCTCAGACCAACTATGATGAAGTAATGGTGTTCTGCAAGTTGGCGTTGGAACAACAAATTATACATCAGCCAGGATTCATCAGCCAGGGCACATGCCTTTTTCCCTATGTGCCCTATGACTATATGACTAATAAAATGCCTATTTTTATTGTGTGTGGTCCAGCTTCAGAATAATAATCATCCTTGAAGATTAAATTAATGAAAAATCAATTTAGCAATCAAATATTTCAGCCATAGTGGGTGGCTGAGTTAAGAAAGTATAATAAGCAGAATATAATTTGTTCAGCCATATAGGCAGTTGTTGAATTTCTTATTCAGCCATCAATTACTGCAAAATGGTTAACTGAAGTTACAATTAAATAATGGTTGCAAACCACACTGGTAGAGCACAGACATGTGTGGAAACAGCTGCAGTTATTTTTAAAAGTGACCATCCATGCTCTTTGCTACTGCTTTTCCTCTGGAGGTGACTGACCTCGGAGGGGGCTTTTGTCACCTGCTGCCTTCCCAAGACAGCTTCAGCCGCCACCAAGCCCTTGTTTGGGGTAGGACCCTTCACAAGGGCTGTTGTGGTGTCTTTCTGTGGGCTTGTAGCTCCCAGCAAGATGACAGCAAGCAGCTCAGGCTGGTCACATTCCCTTTGGTCCCACTCTGCCTACGGCGTGGGTCTGCCTGTGAGCACAGGCCTTCGCTCACGGGAAGAAGTCGTCCTTAACCCCTTCCGTGGTATTACATTTATAAACGGCATGATTCATGCCCGTATGCAAAGAGGGATAACTTTTACCTGAGTAATATCTCTTTGCCCGCTGCTACTGTGACCGCTCTTGAAATGTTGCTGCTATGAGGATTTCAATAATATTTACTGTCCTACAATTGTACTTCTATCAAATTGTGTGTAGATTAGGAACTAGGCTGTAAGAGCAGTGTTTGCAGTGGAAGTATGTGCAGTAAGCTTTCTGTTTCAATTTCCCACATACTTAGTACCTATCTTTATGATGTGAGTGAAAATATTTAATTGCTTCTTGATGAACTAATTGCCCCCAGTTTAGTGTGTGCCATAGGACGTTACAGAAGACATTGGAGAGCCTTTGAAATTTGCTCTCAAGATTTTCAAGGGAAAATGATGATAAATTAAGGAAGGCTTTGGGGATCATCATGAGTTTGTGATTCCATTTTAGGGCTCAACTTCTCACAGAAAAGCAGTGACATAATGCGGGCCAAGTCTTTCCTTTTTATTCAAGGTACAAGGGGTTTTTAGTACTTGGCATCTCAGAGAGCATTATAAGCTCGCTTACATTTTCAGGGGGAAAGGTTGTTCTCTGCAAGCTGATCTGTTGCAATATTTCCAGCTATCCTGTGTTAAGGCATTCTCTGGTAGGCATACATATGAAATACACCATGAAAAAATGCAAAAAAAAAAAAACCATAAAAACTTATTTTGTGTTTTGAAAGAGGATGTGGGTTCAGATGTGTTCCAGTACTGCACTACTACTGTGTCTTTTTAGTAATTTTACATGTAGGCGTTTGCTATTAGGTGTTTGCTATTGTTAAAAGTGACAGCTACATCCCCCTCTTTAGGCAAGCCTTTTAAAAATAAGTGTGATTTACATATGGTTTGCATATTTTAATTCTTCATTTGCATATGTTAATTGACAGTGCATTGCAGGGACAAATGGTATTGCATGAAGTCAGCCTCAATTGTAAAGAGTTACAGGAAAGTTTGTCTGCTGGAAGTCAGGGTCCCTTCTGTATCTCAGCAAAGACTGGTCTTGACTCTTCCCAGGGATGCTGTAGGGGGGGTCTGTATTACACACTTCAAAAGCGTATGTAAATAAACACAATAGTCTGTTTGGTATTTTCAAAATATATTTTGTGACTCTGGAAGGGAATCATCCCTTGCTGTCAATGTCTTTCATGACAGTAACTTTGTGCCAGATCATATAGAAAGTTGCTCTTAAATTCGGTGAGCCTACGCTTCTGAAACTTTCAGGTAATGAGGATCTTAACTTTACCAGCAACACCATGTGTGAATTAAATATCTCTTGTGACCATGCCGAGGAGTCAGGAGGTACAACTGTGGTGTAGAGTGAACCGGATGAACACACCACTTTGTAGCGTGGACTGGCACGCCACGGAAAGCAGCAACACTGCAACATGAGATTCATTTCTGCAGAACACTGGGGTGTTTTCCAAGAACAAGCAAGATCAGTGGGATACTGAAAAATATCCAAGTTTTCGCTCAAAAAGGTGTTACGTAGGAAAAGACACAGTAGGGAATAACTCCATTAATGATATTTAGGTTGCTGAATATTGCAACAGTTGACCCGTACTGGAATAATCTTATAAAGGGAGCCCACTGGGATCCTTCCACTCTGTAGCAGACACACTGGCATCAGTTTATATATTTTCTAGGCCACTACTATTCAAACAGGAGCAGTTTCATATTACTACTGTCAGTGATGCATTGACAAAAAAATAGTGAAAAAGACAGAAAGAAAACCTGTATAATTTTCCATTACAGTGACACCAATGTGGTATCAATAATATGGAGCATCCATGTTGCAGCAGTGTATTTCTGTGGTTAGCAGATACGCAAGTGGATGATGACTCTTTCCTTCAACATATTTAATGTTGCCGGTAGTAGTTTTTATTCAATGTTTCAGCAAGGCTCCTGCTTAGTATCACATTTAATAAAGGCAACGTAGCAATTCCTGGTAAATCTAGGAGAATGATTCATATACGGGTAGGTAGTTGGAAGAATCCCCGATAATTGTCATCTCACTGTGCCCATTAAGAGCCATCAGTTGGCAGTCACCCTCTTGGGACAAGTTTGCGGACATGGCAGGGAGCGCTGCAGCATTTGCCTAAGATATGTCAACCCAACGTATGACAGCCTGTATGATGAGTAGGGCGTATGGGAAGGAGTTGATTATTCCACATGAGTTGGCTAGTTATATAAAAGTTTTGTATTTCAAATATATCACTGTAGAATATACCAAAATATTAGCTTCTGGAATCACTGGGAAGACAAGACACCCACAACATAGATATTTTCTGTCTTTTTTTTTTTTTTTTTTTTTTTTTTTGATGATACTGGAGTGTAAACATAGAAGTTTCTCTGAAAAAAAAAAGTACAAATTTTTCTTGGTTTCTGATCGCATTTGGGTTAAAATTTACTCCTTATAAAGTAAACACCACTTTTTCTTGACACTGTTAAGAATGTCATTCCTCAAGTGTAATTTCTAGCTCTGATGCAGTAAACAAAAATGTTGTTTTGTTAGTACTACCATTTGCTCTTAAATCTTCTCACAGTTGCATGAAAACCTGTGTTCTGAAATTCAGCCATTCCCATCATCTTTCTTGAGCTTCTGCAGTTCTGGGTGCATTTATCACTACTCAGAACATACGGAGCACCGATAACTTAACAAACAAGTGGCAAACACAAGTTCTTCAATGGAAAGGCTTTGGGTAACCTTCTTGTGAGTGACTTCCACATGAGTACCCCTTTGAAGGACACTGAATGGAGCAGACGGCTTTCGGCATGGGAGAGTAAAACGTGAATGGGATGACTTACAAGTGATGAAACTCGGGGGGAAAAAAGCAGGTGGAAATAACGAAAGTTCAGCTCCCCTACACAGCATCCCCACGCAGAGCAAAGGCTTCCTGTGAAGTTGCCTCTTTGGGGGTGTAGCCTGCCATCTGCCACGGAAGTGGTGGATTTTTAGGAGAAATTAAAGGTGAGAAATGTCACTCAGAGCCACTGCTTGTGACTACGCTGCACACCACCTCAGGGGAATAGCTCTGGGAAATCAAACCCATGCTGCTCTGACGGCATAACGTGCGTATGGTTGGAAGATTCTGTTCCACCCCAGTAGGATATTGCGTGAGTGTGTAGGCACAGAGGATTAGCCTGAAGAAATTCAGAATCACTGTGCTAAATGTTCATTGCTCCTGGAGTGGGCACGTTATGTAGACACAAAGAACGTACTGTAAGAGAGGGTTGGTATTTTTTTGTTTCAGAAGTATAGGTCCCTATATACTGATACAAGTTTCATCTGCATCACTAGGTGAGACACGGTTGCATGGTGTGGCAATACCAAACCACCCCATGAATCTCTTCTGCAGTTTTGTGACATGCACTTTGTTATATTGTGCAGTCAGTGTGGGCACCTACTGACTATGAAGCCCAGGGGAGAAGAGTCTTTGATATCACATTGGTCACTGTGAGTTTTATTCTACATTAACTCGTGTACATTCAAATATTTAACGAGTTGTCTAGAAGTTCCAAGCCGTAGCTCAGACCATCAAAGTTATTTCACTTTTTTCCAATGGCAAGCAAGATAGCCATCCCTTTTTAAGAACCACTTGCCTCCAAGGTTCTTGCAAAGGCAGGAAACAACAAGAGTTTCAGGCTCAAAAGCCTTCAAGAATGAACTCCTTCATGCGATTTTTAGCACTTCCTAACTCTAACCAGATGTGAGGTATGCAAGAATAACCTTTTAATTTATATTTCTAGCTGTGCTGATTCTAGGAACAGGAGGATAGGAGGGATGTGGATAAAGTACTGCATGAAATACAAGAGTGCTGATCCAAAAATTTTCAAATGTCATATTCAGTCCAAGGTTTGTGTAGAGGTCTGGGAACAGCTCTTATTTGTCTAAATTGCTTTCCTTATGCCTCACTGTGGGTGATTTTTCCTCCTTTTCTATTTTTTGTCACAAAATGACATTTTAGTTTTGAATTAATCCACAATTTTGCTGAAAAAATAATATCCAGAATTCAGTTTGTATTAGCAAGTAGTTGCAGAGGAAAGCCCATGTTTTCTGAGGTTTTCAAGTTGCACACAGTGTGCTTTATTGATATGGTCCAGACATAGAGGGAGGAAAACAGTGGAGCTACCTGTCCTGCATCAGAGTACAGCACTCCTCCTCTGCCTTTACCTCTTAGGTGACTAACTTCACAAAAATGAAGATAATCTTCAATTCTTATCATTATGCAAGCAAAATTCCTTCTGTTTAAGTAGAGATCGAAGAGGGACCAGGGTTTGTCCTTGAATAATGTCTGAAGTGTGATCAGGATTAACAGGGGGGGAAATAATTTGAAAATATTCCTGTGTGAGTGTAGTGAAGGAAGAGTGACTTTAGGCAGAGATATTTTTCTACGGTTATGGTGAAAAAATAACTTTGTATGAGTGTTGCTTTCTATTAGTCTTCTGTATAATGGATGGCCACAACATAACAGTTTTGGGCTGGCATTTTACGCGTTTTATTCCAGGACCTTTATCACTTGTCTTATAACAGAAGTATGAATTGGTTCCTACCAAGCTTACTCTTATACAGTATTAGGCTTTGTAAACAAATAAGTCAGTTAACTATTCACTGCAGCAGTTGGTACACAAATTTGTTTCCAGATCCTGAGTTGAGTTTGCAATGCTGCTGTTAAAAAAAAAATAGTCTCAGTTGTGAAATATGTATAAATTACTTGAAATCTAGGGGGATATTTCAAATGTGTAGGTGTACAGAACCATATTTGCATGTTTACATTGCCAGGTGGAGTATCTTATTTATTTATTCAGAGTCCTGTTTGACCGTAACAAATTTGAAAGATACCAAATTAACTTGGTTTTCCCACATTAGGTGATTTCTGTACATTTTTCAAATTTGGTACGTTTTGAAAAATATATTTAATTGTCAAAGAAATATTTGAAATTAAATAGTCTTGGCACGTTAAGATATCAGAACATTGAATTATCTATGTGGATCATTCTCCCTGATGTCAACCGGGATGTTTATTGGCACCATTGTACTGTAACCCTATCAACACTGCTGAAAGAAAACTGTTGTTCCTAAACCTGTAGAGAACTTCCCACTTCGAATTTCTCCAGGTCTGTAAGAAAATATGTTCCAAGAGAATTTTATTTTTATTTTTTATGTTTCCAGTCTGGGACCATAAAGTTTGTATATACTTCTCTGTAATTAAATTAAGAGTTGTTAGGTTGATATTTGGAGCATGGGGTTGGGGTTCCCTGCAATCTCATTTTACTTGGATGTTGTTGGCTGTTAGTAGCTGTGACTCCCGTGTGTAATTGAAAGGAACCATCACCTTTATAGCTTTCTACCTGTTCTTGTTTGGAAGCAGGTATGATGGACCAGGGCAAGGATCATGTCACACTTGTCCTTTTTTCCCCCATTTTTGTCTTAGGTTTCTAGTTTGGCTGTTGTCAGGCCCAGGTGTTGGGCATTTGGGTTGATCCTCTGTGGTGGTTGTTATGTTTTATGTTCAGGGAGTCCCTGAAATTGTCGTGACAGTGGCAGTTCAGCATTGCCACGGGAACTGCATCTTGCCTGTAGTGGTTCCAGAAATCACAGCGAGTCATTGTAGCAAAAATATTTCAAGAAAATGATATAATGACTCTCTGTGAAATGTGGAAAAAAATGTATCATACAGCTAAAAGGACAGAAAACATAGGAAGAGGCTGTTTCAACTTCAGCACGTATTTGTTACAGCACTTACTACTGATGTTACCTTTTTCAAGTTAAGAGCATTCTCCATTACTTGCTGCATAAAATTTTATTAAAAACTACGTATAACGTGTGTTCTGACTGAAGCTTATAAACCTGTTACATTGCTTGCCCTTTTCTGAAAGTGGTTCTTTATTATTTGACATTATTTTGTCAGACATCTGATTTGTATAGCTGAACACAGGGCACTTGCCTCCGTTTTAAGGGTAATAAACAAGCTGCACTTTTAAAACCAACAAAACATTTTTAAATGGTAGAATATTTTCCTAATTATTTTGTCTAGTGTGTTGAGTACCTTTTTACTTTCTCTGCAGTTAGCTTCCATGGGCTTGAAAAAGAAAGAGAAAGAGGGTGGGAAACCAAGCTTTGCTGCAGAAAAAAAAGAAATCAAAGCCAACCACCAACAGCTTTTTGAAAAAGAGTGTTCTGGTTGTTATAAAACATGTATATAACCGACAACTGATGTTATCCACTAGTGAGATATTGTTCATACGTCTACAGCATAAAATTACCAGAAAAATCATGCTGGTTATCAATCCACATGTGCTCAATGCAGTTTGAGGATTTTGAGAATGCCATGTGTATCTTTTATCATATCACCGTAACCCCTCACCTCCCACCAGTTCTCCAGACACACTCCCCACTATGTTACGTCCCCTTTGATGCACGTATCAACACATCTCACCTCTTGATATTTTTCACCTGAATGTGGACCGTGCTGTGATGCTTGACTGACAGTGCTGGAGCACAGAGTCCTGTGTTCAGGGAGGGGACTATCTTTCTTTTTCACATCGCCTACCTGTGGGCTTCAGTCTTGCCATGAAAAGGTGTCTTCCAGTGTTGAGAAGGTCAGCTATGGCAATATGGCAAACGCCTATGCGAGCCCGTTCTGCCCACATGGCGAGCTGACCAGATGTTGTGTGGTCATTTTCATCTGGCTTGGAGCCCAAACAAATATATCCCGCCTCTTCACAGGGTGTACTTGCTCAGACGTGATGCCACACTATGCAAACGTGTAGCTTTTGGGTTACGCGGAGTGTTAGCAGAGCAAGTTGGTGTCTGCCTACAATATGTTTTATAGGCACGTTCATGGCTGTGTTTACACTGTACTAACCACAGCGAAGGAGTAGCTTTAACTAACTTAAACTAGCTGCCCTAAGTACTGTTAGTAGCTTTCTCTCAGCAGAAAGGAGCTTGTGGAGAGCTGCAGAAAGCATCCAAGAAAGGTAAATTCTGCCTTAGCTGAGCCCTGTGAGGTCCTGGCAGCCTGTGCTTGTCCTCAGGCTTCTCATCAGGAATGGTGTCCTCAGGCTTCTCATCAGGCATCGTGGTGGTGGTATGAGGTGCTGTTCTGGCAGATACAAGCTGGACTGAAACCAAAAATAGGATTTATATTGGAATTGCAGCTAATGAAAGGTGTACATCGCTGCTGATTTTGCCTGGATGTAAATCAGGAGCTTAAGAAGTGAAAAAAGTATCCAGTACACATGGTACTCTGTCTTGGTCACTCACAGCTTCTCTTTTAATGTTTCTAAGGGTGAAAGGGACCTATGCATTATTCAGATCAGTACTTTGACAGTTGTTTATTCTTCCCTCATATAGGCTGTAAATGTTTAATAGTATTTCTAGAATACATGTAAGATTTTTTTTTTTTTTCCTTCTGCTTCAGCTTCCCATCTCAACGTGATTGAGAGGAGAGAGTGGAGATCAGAAACTGGTAGAATTATGTTTTGTAGACATCTGTATTCAGAACAACTTTGTGCTAGCAGATACAGCACAACAGATTTTCCTAAACACTTTCTTAACAATAGGTCGAATATTTGTATAATCTGGGCGGAGGAAGATCCCCAGCATAATGGCCAAATTCTTTGCAGGTGGTAATTGGTGTGCTTCATTTTCATGGAACTGTTTGGGTCCAGATCAACAAGAGATTAATTGAGCCGTTTGCTGTGAAATGTTGGTCAGTTAACCCACCATCAGCACCAGCGTGCCGCAGAAAGGCAAACACCCATTTTCTGCAGCATCTAAGCTTTGATTTTGAGCTCTCTAGGTTCTGCCCCAGACCAACTTGGGTACCTGCATAAAAGATTTGTGGCAGTATGTGAGGGTATGGCCAATATCACTTTACCTTAATGTCATTTTGCTTCTGCTTTTACATAATTTTTTGTTTCATGCCATTTTTAGTATTCTGTTAGGTCAGATGAAGTCAGGGGTCAGGGGTGTGCATGATTTAATACAACTGGATGGTTTTCCTGTTTTTTGTCTGTTTCTTTTGGTGTCCTGTCATTTGAATTTTATGTTTTTGCCTTTATTTCTTGAGACGACTTTTCTGGGTATCATTTTCTGTGCTGTCTTGGTCCTTTATGCTGGTACAGATTGCATTTGTTCATCTAAAATGCCTGTCCTGCACAATTTCCATCATTTTTACGGTCTTACATTTTGTCATTTTCTGCTTGAGTTTGGTTGTGGTTTGTTATGTTTTGACAGGGGTTTGTCATACAGCTGTGAATAACCTCTCTGGCTTGCCTTTAAAACTTTCTTCTTTGCAGTTGTTGAACAAAGTTAAGTGAAATACTATTTCTTCAAACAGAGTGATTAGCACAGGCAGGAGTGTGAGTGGCTGTATACTGCAACCAGGCAAGCTGTTTGTTCTGGCTTTATTCGCATTCAGAGCGGAGATTTTTTATGCAAATATAATAAATATTCTCTTCACTAAAATATTCGTGTATAGATTTTTGCTGGGGAGTGATGGTTTTGGTTTATAAGATGTGGAAGCTTTACAGTTCAAACTGGAGCTTCCTCATCTAAGGCACATCTGTGGAAAAAGCACATGGGTAACTCCCTCAAACCTTTCTTTCCTCCCCGCCTAAAAAATCAGCTTAGACCATAGGCTTCCTCAGAAATGTGCTTGCCATGAGAAAATCTAAATTTTTCAACGTGGAGTAAGGATCTGGCCTGCTCTGTACTACTACAAACCTAAATCAGTTGTTTAAGCAACAAACTGTATGGGCTCTGAGTTTTCATTTTATGATCAGTTAGCAGGCTCCCCGAGTTCTTGGAGTGTTGTCACTGGATACAGAGTGAAAACTCAGAGCTTGAAGCTGGTACATAACTGTGCAGGGCCGGTGGTCTGCTATTTCTGCTTTTATTTGAGGTGCTGGTTATGAGACCTGC